>NW_028145144.1:0-19177 GCF_050947405.1 Trichoderma evansii
TAATTTAATATATTTTATTATTTTATATTTTTTTAAAAGCAGTTATAAATTTATTATTTAAAATTATAATAATAATATTTTTTATATTTATATTTAAATTAATTTAAATAATAAAAATTATACTAATATTTTATATATTAATAATTATAATTTAAATATATATATTATATATTATTACTTTTATAATATTTATATTAAAATCTTTTAATTAAATTTAAGTTAAAGTTTTTATAATTATTAATATTATTATTAAATATTTTTATTATTTTTTTTTAAATATTATTTAATAAGAAATTATTTTTTTATAATATATTTTTATTTTATTTTAAAATTAAAAAGTTTAAAATTTTTTTTTTTTTTTATTTTAATTTTATAATTATATTTATAAATCTTATATTTATAATAAGTATATCTTAAGTAATTATAATATATATTTATAAAGTTATATAATAAGTATTTTAATATTTTTTAATATTTATTAGCTTTTTTATTAATTAGTTTTTTTAAAATTAATTTATTTATTTATTATTTTAAATTATAATCCAGGTTAAATTTTATTTTTTTATATTTTAAATATTTAAATAATTTAAAATAAACTTTAACTTTTACTTTTTTTTTTAAAAAAGTTTTATTATAATATTTATATTATATTATTATTTAACTTTATATTTATAATTTAAATTTATTAATTTATATTTTAAATATTTTAAATATTTATATTTTATATTTTTTAAATTATAAATACTATACTTATAATAATTATTAAAAATATAATAATTATAAAATCTTTTTTAAAATTTTATTATATTAACTCTTATTTTTTTAAATATTTTAATTATTTAAAATTTCTTAAAATAATAATTTAATTTTTTCTTATTACTTTTATAAATAATATAATTATTATTATAATAAATTATTTAATTTAAATTTATATAAGTATTTTTATATATAATATTAACTTAAGCTTTTTTTAATTAAATAAATTATTTAAAAGTAATTTTTTATTTTTTATTTTTTTTAATATAATAATTATTCTTTTTATAACTTAGCTTATTATAATAATTATATTTATTATTAAACTTTCTTTTAAATTTTTCTTTAAAATTCTTATTTTAATAATTAATAAAATTTAAGTTTATTTTTTTTAATTTACTATTATTACTATTAATAATATACTTATACTTTTTATTATTATTAGCTTATAAGTATATTTTTATATAATTTTTTATTTTTTTAATTTTTTATTTTTGCTATTATTTATATTATTATTTATTAATTTTAATAAATTCTTTTTATAATATTTTAAATATTTCTAAGAGGTTTTTTAATAATAAAATATTTTTAATTTTAATTTTTAAGCTAGTGTAATATAATATATACTTAATTATATTATTATAATTTATTTTAATATTTAAATATATAAATTTAATTATATATTTAAAATATAATTTTTTTTTTATTTAATATTAAAAAATACTAATTTAATTTTTTATTTTTTATTTTTTTTTTAAATAAAACTTTTAATTAATTTTTAAATTTAATATATTTTATAAAAAAAATTATTATTTTTTTTTTATATTAATATATTATTATTTTTTAAGTCTTATAAATATAATTTATATTAGTTTTTTATAATATTAATAAGTTTTCTTTTAATTATATAAACTTTAAATTTATTTATATTTATAATAGTTTTAAAATAATTAAAATAATTTTTTATATTTATAAAATAAGCTTAAATTTTTTTTAAATTTTTATTAAATAATATAAATATTTCTAGTTTAAATATTTTTTTTAAATTTTATTATTATAAAGTAATATTAATAATTAAAGTAATAGTAATTATTACTAGTACTAGTATTATTATATTATCTTATATTTTTTAAAATTACTTTTAAAGATTTATAATAATTTAAATTTACCAAGTAATAATAATTTAAATTATATCTTATTATTATTATAAATTACTAATAGCTTATTAATTTATAATATATTAAAATTTTATTTATTATATTAATTTTTTTATATTTACTAGTTAAATTATAATATTAGCTTTTACTTATAATACTCTTATAAGTTTTTTATTAATATTATTATTTATTTTATAATTAAATATATTTTTTAATATTACTTATAAGTCTAGTAATTATTTAAATAAAAGTTATTAATATATAATAACTTAGTTATTAAATTTTTAAATTAAATTAATAATATAAAAGAATTTTTAAAAAATAAATTTAAAATTTAAATTTATATTAGTAAATAAATTAAAAAACTTATAAGTAATAATAATAAGTAATAATAATTAATTACTATTAAAAATAATAAAATTTAATAAGTTATATTTTAATTATATTATGATTAATATATTAATAACTAGTTATTTAAATTATTTTAATAAGTATAAAAAGTTTAAATTTATATATTTAATTAAATATTTATTTTTAATATATTTAATAATTAAATGTATTAAGTAATACTTAACTTATTTAATAATTAATTTTATTAAGTAATATATAATTAGTAAAATAGTTTTATTTTAATCTGTCCCTGCTTACCTTGTAAGCCTGTTATTATAACTATAAAAGTTAAATTATAATAAATATATTATAAAATTATATTTTATAATATTTTTTATAAATATTAATCTTAATTTTTAATTTCATTTATTATTTAAAATAATAAATATTATAAAAAGTTATTTTATTAAAAGTTTTATAAATTATATATTTTATAAAACTTTTAATAAAATATTATAAATTAAAAAATAAAAAAAATATAAAAAAAAGTTATAATTTAATAAATAATTTTTTAAAAAAAAAAAATTTTATATTTAAAATAAATTATTTTTATTATTTTATATATATATTAAATTAAAATAATATTTTTTATTAATATATATATATATTAAACTTAAAAATTATTTTTTATTAATATATATAAAATTAAGCTATTTTAAATTTAAAATAAAAAATATAAAATAATTTATAATTCATTTTAAAAAAAATATAAAAAAAAAAAGATAATATTATAAATAATTAATTTTTAATAAATTTATATAAAATTTTTAATTTTATTTTTTTAAAAATAATTTATATAAATACACCCCTAGCCCTAAAGCATAAAGCAAGATATAAGCTGCTGGTACCTGATATAAGAATTTCGCCGGTTATAGTAAAATTATTTCCAGCGGAGTCACTTGTTGTAATCAGTGTGGTGGGGATCGACGCTGTGGAACTTCCAGGCGTAGCCTAGATGGTGGCTTGTAAAGCCGAGGTGGTTGTGCTTGAAGGCTGTCCGAATAAATTCGTAGGGGGAGGGCCAACAGGGGCCAGAACAGAGGCGCAAAATTGATTGACAAATTCTAAAACAGCTTAAAATATTGAATGTTAGAGATTCGGTACTCTTTAGGAGGGTGTATCAGATGTAGCTTACTCTCAACCGCTTCCGGTGGACAACTCTGAATAATACAATCGCGTATGCCGTACCCAAAGTTGACGTTGAGGCAGAGACACTTGAAATCAGTGGCACCACAGCTTAAAGATGGTGCTAATGCGAGCATATTGGATACACAATTTTGCTCCCAGCTGTGTTAGCAGATATTAAATAACGTTGGATTGTAATGGTGAGGATGTACTTACCCCGCAGGCGGGTAGCTCATTGAAACTTTGCGCTAGAGCGAGAGCTGAAATGAGGGCGACGACAAAGCAGCAGGGGACCCTCATTTTGAAATTTAAGCAAGTGGGTTAATGTGGACTGTATAATAAACAACGTTAAAAGGACGAGGGATACTAGACTGGCTGCAGAGGTGTTAGCCGAATTAAACCTCTTGCAATATTTAACAGAGAATGTGCAGGCAGCCTATTAGCTTATGCTGTAGCTCTATAGGTAGTAGCCGGAAACATACTCTGGAACCAGGCGGGATGGGCACTTTATATACTGCTTAGGAACGTCCAGATTGCTTCCGTGGGAGTGACGTAATGCTTTAAAACTCTAAGATTCCCCTCAACTATAACTAACGCTAAGGCGTTATACATTCTCTTGATCATATTAAGGTAATCACTAACCCTGCGGTAGTGCTAGTTTGTGTTAATGCTATTAAAGGGTTGTGCTGCGTACTATGCAATCATAACTTGGCAGTGACCAAGGCAAAGTATTAGACAAGACATGTGTCTTATAAACAGAGGATATGGGACATTCCGGAGTCCTCCAAGAGTCTGAAAAAGAAGGAAGTCCCTGACATAAATCCAGAATCCCAAGAAGCAGTGTATTTAATACTTTAATAACTTAAAAAGAATTTTATTAGCTATTTTCTAAGCTTAAAAATACACTAATTATTTTTTTTTATCAAAGTAAAATAAATTTTATATTAACTATTATTTAAGGTTATTTTTTTAAATATTATAAAATTATATAAGCTTATAATTATATAAATAAAAAAAATTTAATTATTAAAATTATATTTTAAAATATTAAATTATATAATCTTTTATTTTCTTTTATAATAATTAAAAACTTGCTTAATAATAATTTTTAATATTATATATTATAAGTTATATAACTTTTTATTAATTTAAAAGTGTTAATTAATATTACTCTAGTTTTTAAAATAGTAATATACTTTTAAATAAAAAATTATAATACTTTTTTACTAGCTAAAACTAGTATTAATTAAATAATATTTAACTAATAAAATTTTAAAACTTTTAATTATTATATATAGCAGAAGTATAATATTATTAATAAAACCTTTAACCTTTGCTAGTATATAATAAAATAAGCTGTTAAAGGTTACAGTAGTAAGTATATTTTATAATATATTATATTTTTTAAATTAAAATTTTTACTAATTTACTTAAGGAATAAAAGCAGGAATATATATATTATTAACAGCTTTAATAGCTTTTTTAAAGCTGCTAGCTTTTTTATTTAAAATAACCTTTAATAAAATATATAATACTACTAGTAAAATTATAAAAATTAAATATAATTTTCTTATAAAATAAAAAAAATTTTAAATAATTTATAATATAATTAACTAATATATTTTAAAATAGTAAGTAATATTCTTTTAAGTTTTATTAAATATATAAATTTACAAGAATATTATTATTTTTTATTTAAAAAACTATAGTTAACTTTTTAAAGCTTTAATATAAAGTCTTAACTAATTATAAAAAACTTAAAATACTGCTTTTTTTTATATAAAATAGTTTTTTAAACCTTTTCTCTAAGCTTTATAAAATTTTATTATAAAACTTTTACAAGGCTGTTATAATAAAGCAGTAAGGATTTTTATTATTCCCTTTTTCTAAGTAAATTAATATTTTTTAATTATTAATATTATTAATTACTAGTAAAATAATTATAAATTTAAAGTTTTTTTTATTTTTAATATTTTTATTAAAAAAATTATAAAAATTATCTTTTATAGCTTTTATAATTAATTTATTAAATCTAGCTATAACTTAAGCTAAATTTAATAGTAACAGCTAAATAAAATTATAAAAGTATTCTTTTATAATATTATTTAACTGCTATAGCTTTTATTTAATAGAATTCCTTATTAATTTTTAATAATTAAATTATTTATAAGTATTTACACGGCCCTGGCTAATATAGTATATCCCTGACAGGGGATATAAGACCTTATATAATTTAAATCTTTATATATATAATTATACTAATAATTCCTTTTAAATAAAAAATAGCCAGTGTTTTATAAATTTAAATCAGCTACTTGAATACTTTTCAAGCAAGTTATATCAGGACCTTAATATAATTTAAGAAAAAAGAAATAAAAAAACATATTCTTAGCTAATAATATAACTAAAAGTATAATAGGGTACTTATTATATAAGCTAGTAAATTTAATATTATACTTTATTTATATTAAAGTATATTACTGGAATTAAGCGAAGGTGTAGATCAGACTAAAGGTCTAAGACAGTTATTTTAGTAAGAGATTAACAAATACCCCGCTTAGCGATAGCAAAACTGCTTAAAAAGCCTATAATACTGTCCATATTAAAGGTAACGCCTGCACCGCTTAAGACCCTCTTATATTTATTTAAGTAAATATAAGGTATCCCAGCTCCGGAATTAAGGCTATAGAAGACTTTCTTTCTAATTTCGGGGCTTATTTTTCTAGCTAGGTTATCTTTCTGTTTTATAAGGGTCTTGCTGCTAAGGACGTCAACGCCTAATCCAACTGTAGATTCCATGTACTACACAAGGCTGGTCTGTGCATTTGCATTTGGACTTTCCAAGCAACTTTGTTTTGCTGCTTGGTGGCAGTCAGTGCAACACCCTTGAAATTTGACGAGCTGTTCTGCTAGTTTCTGTGCAAGGCGCCCAGCTAGATCTGGTTCATTATTCTCTAGCTGATGCGGGGGTTCCAAGGGAACATCAAAGCCAATGGCCTCGTCTGCAACTGGACTATTATTATTGTAGTTCAGAACAGGACCAGAATCCGCAACATCTGCGGGAGTTCCAGCGTCGAAAATGGCTTGCTCTTCCGTATCCCCTTCCAACTGAGGATCAATGGCAGTTAAGAACTGTGATATGTCTCTTTGGTCTGGCTGTGGCGCATCAGGACGGTTGGCTAGCGGATAAGCGCCGCTAAATAAGTTCACCCACTCAGAGCTTTCTGCTGACTCTAGGGACAGGACTGGGTTGTAGAAGTTCGTATGTATTACGTTGCGTTGTGCAGAGGAAGCGTCCTGCCGCGCCGCTCGCTTCCGTTGCACGTCTACCGCAGCTTTGGCTTGAGGCGTAGAATGTATGCGAGGCCTACCACGCTTGCGCTTTCCCAGGGCACTCCTGGTATCATTCATAATATCGTAAATTAATAAGTAGGATAAGTACACTAGTAATAGGAGCCGTAAAATAGGGAAGAGAAGAGGAGATAAGGCTTTTTCAATCTAGAGAATAGAAAGGAGAAATTTAAAAAGCATATTTAATATATAAATGAAAAACTAGGAAATGTAAAAGAGAGGGTTATTTTTTATATTTTTATAGAAAAATGTAAGTGATCTTATTATGCATCGTCAATAGGGGTATACATATGAGATTTAGGAGACATGGCCTGCAATTGGGTAGGTTATCTCTTAGTTTGTAAGGTGGATACTGGATTCCTAATTAGGTGACCGCAAAAATGAAAAGGGTTTAGTTTTGACCGCTAAAACCTGATTGGCCAGTACATCTGCCATCAACAGCGAGGTCAAGAAGTTTCAACATGAATATTACAGCCGCCAGAAGAGAAACTCCATAAATAAATATATTACATTACTTTTCAAAGGGTAGCATATATATAGGTTTTATGTTTATTAGTTTTATAATATATTTAGCTTCTAGTTTGAGGCAGTGAATGTTTAGTAGTTACGGTCCATGAGTTAGCTAGAAGTATATAAATCTGATTATTAGCTCTTACCAATAGATAAAATTTTGCGCACCATGGCAAGAAAATAGATGATATCAAGGATTTGTTATATCTTAGAGTAGAGAGAGGTGAGAGCGAAGGTAGGTGTTCAGTTATTCGGGAGGGTTGGTCAAGATAAAGCCTTTCCTATTATATTGCAAACGATTCGATCGCTCAGGTGATGTCGAGATGAGCTGAAAAGCCTGAAATAGGGATTTTTGGCTTCCATGCTCATATTACTGGCCCGTGGCGAACGCAACCAAATATGGCCGATAGCTAGTGTGTAGCTCTAGCTCTGTGTCGATCCAGATGGCGGATTCTGGATCTGGACTTCTGCCCACGAGTAAGCCAGTGATGTGGATTCGTCGTCATCTTCTATAACGAAAACCGTGGTTGGGCTGAGGAGTAAAAAGAATGGATGGCAATAAGCCTAGGAGATCTAGAGTCAAGAGGCACTTTTAGCTGCGACTTCTGGTTCGCGAGTTGGTCTTTGACTGGAATGTTCATGAAACGCATACCCCATCTTGACGCTTGCGTTGAACGGCACAAGCCCTACATTAGGCCAACATGAATCGGGACCCCACATGAAGCTTTATTAGACAAAAAGTAGTTGGCGGCTGTTTTTGCGCGTCACAATTAGGACATAGAGCTGAAGCAAACTTTATTCATGGATGCCTCTTTTTGACTGGTGAAAACCTAAAGAGCCGAGAATCCATATTTCATACAGTATCAATATTAGACATGCTGCAATCGAATTAGATCTTACCTAAGGTGCAGGTGATTAGCGGGTCCCAATAGGCGCACGGAGATCCCGTGCATTTAATATTAAACAGGATCCCGTGCAAATTACATTAGCAAGGCAGCGCTTGTTAGTTCTTTTATATATAGCTTTTTCTTATATAACACACCCTCTGCTATTAATTTCTTATTAATATAATAGCTGCTTTCTTTTTAATATTAATCTGTGTTATATAATATCTCCTGCTGCTAGCTATTTTTTTTAATCTGGGTTTATATATATTATACTATATTTTTTATGTTTTATTAAATAATTTTTTAATTATTTTATTATAATAATTTTTATATATTTATTTTTTATATTTAATTAATTTATATATATTATTATTTTTATTTAATTTAATTTTTTTTAAATTATAATATTATATAATATTATATAATATTAACTTATTTACTTATAATTTAAATACTAGTTATATAATTACTTTTAAATATTATAATAGTAATTTTATAGTTTTATAATATAATTAATTTATTTTTATACTTTTATAAAATGAGTTTATATATTAAGCCTGCTTTAAAATAATATAATATTAATATATAGCTTTAAGAGTATTAAATTTTAGCTTTTATATTTAATTTATTAATTTAATTATCCCTGCTAGCTTAATTATTTTTACTAGCTTATATTATAACCTAGTTCCCTGTAATAGTTAAATCCCTTATAATAGCTGGTTCTGTTATAGTAATTGCTATAATAGTGATTATTGGCCTAATATTTTGCCCTGTTTAGCTTAATGGTATAACAGATTGTTACATGATAATCACTAGAAGCCGGTGGCCCAGGGTTTGATTCCAGCTTGTTGTTGGCGGCAAGACCGGATAACCCTCAGCTGCTGACAAGGCCTATAGTCAGCGCTACAGGGAGCGTTTAGGTAGTGCCTTGGGGTTTAGAACAGCTGTTGTTTTAAAAGCTGCTGCTAAGGATAGCTTCGCTTTACTATCTTAGAGAGCTATAGGGCTTAAGGACAAGCTCTGGAGGGAGAGAGAATCGTGTTACGACCTGGTTCCCTGTAACAGTTAAATCCCTTATAATAGCTGGTTCTATTACAGTAATTACTATAATAGTAATTATTAGCCTAATCTTTTACCCTGTTTAGCTTAATAGTATAACAGATTATTACAGCTTAATTATCTTTGCTAGCTTAATTATTTTTATTAATTTAATTATATTTATTAGCTGCACTTAAGTTATAATAGTTAAATTTAAAAGCTTTTTATATTTTAATAAGTATATTAGTAAAAATTTAGTATATTTAATTTAATAGTATTTAATATATTTAAATACGCTTAGCTTTTGTTAAATACTTAACTAAAAAATACTAGATTTCTCTAATAGTTTTAATTATTTAAGCCTGGCATTTATTATTTTTAGTAGTTAGTAAATAATAATTAATTTTATATAACAGATTTCTAAGTACTAGCAAAACAAAAGGTAATTAGTAATTATATAAAAATAACAGTTACTAATTATTTAATATAATAATATAATAAACCCAAGTCTTATAATAAGTTAAGTTAAGCTAGTTAATATTTAAGTAAAACTTATATAATAAATTATTTTTTTAAAATTTAAATTACTAGTTTTTTTATTTTTATAAAATAAAAATACTTATAATATTATAAAAGCTTATTATTAATTTAAGTTATAATTTATTTTATTTTATAAAATAAAAAAATTTATAATATTATATTAATTAGTAATTATTTTAATTTAATTGATAAATTTTTATTTACTTATTTTATTTTTAATTATATAAGTTATTAATAATAATAGTAAATAATAATTATTTTTTAATTAATATTTATTTTTATAATATAATTTTTATAATATAAACTTATTATATTTATTATATTATAAAATATTTTTTTTATTAATTAAAATATTATATACTAGGTTATTATATATATAAAACTTTTATTATTAAATATTATATTAATATATATTTTTATATATTATTATATAAATTTAAAAGCTAGTAAATTAAATAAGTTAAGTAATAAATATAAAAATTAAATATTATTTAAAATTAAAATAAGTTTAATATTTTATTTACTTTATTAAATAATATTTATTTTATAATAATATTAAATAAATTAAATACTAGTAAGTTTTAATATATATTTATATTTAATTATAAAATTATAAGCTTTAATTTAAAAAAAATATAAAAATATTTTTATATAATATTTAATTAAAATTAATATTTATAAAGCAGCTGTTAAATAACTAAAAAAAATTATAAAAAAAAAAATTTATAAAAAAATAATATTATATATTAATAATTTTTTATTAAAAGGTTTTAAAATAAATATTTTAAAATTATAAAATATTAAATAATTAAAATATATAAGCTACTAATTATAATAAAAAAGTAAATATTTAATAAGTAATAAATATTTTTTAAATTAAAATAATATATTTTTAATATAAAAAAATAAATAAAATTAATAATTAAAGTAATTTTAATTTTTTAAATTTTTAATTATAATAATTAAAAGTTGTTTTTTATTTAAAAGATGTTAATTATAAAAAAGCTTTTTTATAAAAGCTTATATTAATAAAATATAATATTAACTTAAATTAATTATAATATAATAATAATAATATATTTAAATATATTTATTTTATTTTTAATTTTTTAATTATAAAAATAAAGTTACTTTTAAAACTTAAGATTATATTATAAAATATATTATTTAAAATTAATTAAAAATAATTTAAAAAAAAAAATTTAAAGGCAGATGCACTAACTTTCTATAAAATAGCTGTGCTAGTTTCTATCTCCGGAGGCAAGTGCGTTAGCAATATGTAAAGTAAAAAGTGTCAAATTCTTTCTCTGAAGTCATGCAATAACTTTCTGTAAAATTGCTGTGCTGGTTTCTGTCTCCGGAGACAGATGCATAAGCTTGCTCAGACTTGGCCTTAGAAGTTAAAAGCAACTCACTTACCGTTATATAATTTCCCTATCAAAGAGTTATCCGTGCCGCTATAAGTTCAAGAACAATATCTGTGGATAAAAAGCAAACAGAATTCCTCATCAACAATCACCATAAAACGGCTATTAACAGGCAAGGGCGCTGATAATAGTAAGGCGAGGCCGTTGAAAAGGCAACAAAGGGCGGTGAAAAAAACCAGATTAGTGCAGCTCCAAATACAACGGACTCTCGTGAACGCGTCGTGATGGAAGAGCTCTCATCGGCTCGGGGACTGGCAAGCTCACATTTGCTTGCAGTTGCAAAGCTTCCGCTGGGCTTTCTCTCTACACGTTGGAGCGAAGGGAAAAAACCGGCCGGTTGACGATGACCATATAAACAAGCTGCGCCGGAATTCATGAATAGAGAGTATAAGTTAAACAGGCAAAATAGACTATATATAAGCAGAAAGGTAGAAGCTAAGTATGCTGCAAGAACCTTTTCATTTAAAAGCCCGGCATTTTGATTTGATAAGATTTATAAATAGCGCCTGAGCACCAGGTGGTATTTGTAAAAGTAATAATACACTCCTCTAAAAGGCGGTGCCTAGAAATCGGATGGAATAATAATAAAAATTGACAAGAAATATTGAAACTGCGAAAAAAAAGGCAAAAATAGCGGCTAGGTCAACTATCCGCAAACTGAAATCGCCTTGGTATAGGGTGCATTTGGAGTAGAGACATGAAACCCAAGAATACCATTGGCGGCCCTGACGACCCTAAGCTTACATTTACTTTGGAGGGTTTCTGATACGCGCAGTTTTGTATAAAGTGAAAGGCGTAGTGGTGTCGCCAATGTGCACATAAGTGCATGAGTGGATAGTTCAGCCGGCAGCCATTTTTAGCTTGTTCCTAGTGCAGAAAAACCAATAACATTATTCTCCCAACCGTCCTAGCCGCAGGGTAACGCTAAACTAGCTTGCTTAGGGACGATATACAGATAGCCTTAATTATAATCCTACCGGTAGTCGCATTGAGTGATATTGATGTCAGGTTGGAGCGTCAATCTGACGTTTCGTGAATATTGACGTTGGGAGAGCATTCGCGTGTTCAAAATAGACTTTCTAATTAGTGGGTGCCTACGCTTAGGGAAACGTCACCTTGTTAATGTCTTCCGTTTTGGAAAAGTGCGGTGTCGCGTTATGCTACAATAAGAATTAACCTTCAGTGGCCGATCAAATAGAGCTAGTAATCAATCCAGTCCATGGTCCCTAATCTCATGGCCACATTCCGTCGACGATAGCTTACATACATGTACGTTTATAAAGAATCGTTACGCGCTCTTGCTGCTCTATTCTATAACTTTGTTGCCAATTCATAAATCCATTTTCAACCGCAGTAATACATACATCCCGCACTGTTGTCCAACATAATGACTGTCTATTCCTTGGGGCTTCTGCTGGCCTCTTTGGCCGCCCTCGTTCAAGCGCAACAGCCCAATCGTCCAAACGACCTCAACATCACTCAGGCCCAAGGTAATGCGTACGGTT
Source organism: Trichoderma evansii (assembly GCF_050947405.1). NCBI lineage: Eukaryota > Fungi > Ascomycota > Sordariomycetes > Hypocreales > Hypocreaceae > Trichoderma > Trichoderma evansii. The sequence goes on from NW_028145144.1 coordinate 12,684, forward strand.
GTTCTTCTAAGGCCTGCCTAGAGAACCTACAAACATTCGAGGCATTGGACCGTCCGATCTTTGGAGATGCTCCCTTCAACTATGACTTCTACACCACCGCAGATAACTTTACTAAATCTAAACCTGGAGACCTGTTGAAGCTTCAGCGGCAGAATTCCACTCTGTATGATATCACCCCTGGCAGCTCGTTATGGTTCATCCAATATACATCTGTCGGTGTTGGTGGACAGCCAGTCCCATCCACTGGGTTTATCCTTCTTCCCTATTTGAGTGAGGCATCCAACAAAACACCGCTTATTTCATATGCGCATGGTACTATCGGAACTGCCGCTGCTTGCGCCGCGTCGTCTTCTTATAACGGGTACGATTACGACAGCTGGAAGCTTCTCCCACCCCACGGGTTCGCCGTGGTTGCTACAGACTACGCGGGCTTGGGCAACAACTACACCACACACAAGTACGGAAACCCAGTCATTAACTCAGAAGACGTATATTTCGCTGTTGTTGCCGCCCGCAAAGCTTTCCCAAACGTCTTCACCACTAAATGGGCTTCTCTCGGTCATTCTCAAGGCGCTGGAGCCATATGGGGTCTCGAGGAGAATCCTCGTGTTGCTTCTAACCAGAGTGGCGAATACGTGGGAGGAGTTGCCGTAGCTCCTAGTGCGAGACTGAATGATCTCCTGACCGCCGTTCCTCTTTCTGAGGGATATGGATTCGGCCCCCTGATTGTGAACATCTTCCAGTCCCTGAATTTCTCCATACAGCCACCCGTCTTAACCCCAGAGGCCATGAAGCGTTACCCGCTAATGAATGCGCTTGGGCTCTGCGACAATTCATATGCGGGCCTCAACTTTGACCTCCCGAACCATGGCATATTGAAGCCTACTACTGAGCAGAATAAGACGATTCATGAAGCTTACACCAAATTCCAAGACCAGTATGGCGCCGCGACCGGGAGAAAAGGATACAAGGATTTCCTTGTTGTACAGTCCCATGACGATGAGATTGTGAATTACACTGCTACGATTAAAGCATACGATTTCGCCTGTAAAAAAGGCAACATCGTTCACCTGAGCGTGTATCACAACCTCACCCACGACGAGTCAATGGCCGCTTCGGCGCCTGAGTGGCTCAAATGGCTCAGTGATAGAATTTCAGGTGTGCCACTTGCCAATGCAACCAAATGCACCATACAACAGAAGACGCCCTTATATGTCCCTTCGCGTTCTGGGTTTGGGCTCGCGTGATTATGGATAACGCAAGGCCTCGGTTCCCGCCTTATTGGACGCTCTTATATTACTATTGATCCTGGGCTCATCCTTTCTTCCCTCGTTCTTCTGCAGTCATCCATGTTTCGAAAAATGTCCAACCGGCTCCAATTTTCGCGTGCGTCCAAGGCTCACTGGTCGTTTCCTTGTCACGGACCAGGTGGTTGTAAATGAGGAATGCTGGGGACCAGTATGAAAACTCTGAGGAGCCAGTATTTTGAAACCCCCCTGTATACAGTGCACTTGGTATGAAGAAAGAAGGACATAAAGAACGATCAAATTACGAACTACTAGTAATTATTACGTTTCCATTATCTAATGCCTATATACAGTAGCTAATTTGAAGCTCTACGTGCCAGTGGTTTGCTTCCCAAGCTATTAGCCTAGTCGTGCGGCCGCTCCGGCTTTGGTTTAGCCGCCGGTACCAAACCTAATAAAAGCGACGGCCACTCCCCCAGATTTGGCAGACTGAGCACCACTTTCTATCTTAAAGTCTGTAATCAATCCTAGCCTGATTTACACCATTTCCCTTAACAATTGTATCGTAAACTTCAACCTGCGCTTGCCAACCCAGGCGGCTGCGATGGCATTTGCCTCCTCATCTGAGACTCCCCACACCGGACCGGGACAACCTGGCTCACTCGCCGACTCAGCAGAGGGGCTCCTGCAGGACCATGCGGAGCCATTCGACGCAAAAGAGCGGGAGGGAAAGAGAAGAAAGAGGAAAAGTTGACAGAGGGAGGAAGAGAGAAAATATTCTAAAATTTTTAATAGCTTAGAGTTATTGCTGCCTTAGGGGTATTCCTTGCTTTTCTTACCTATTTGGCGCATTAATACTATAATAAACTGTATACTAGATAGGTAGTATAAGGTAGATTTCCTTCCTTATCTTATTTTATTAAGCAATAGGCTTATCTTTAAAATTTTATAAAAAAATAACTAAGCTAGTTATTAAAAAGAGAAAAAAGCTTTAAAAACTAGAGTTTTTAAAGGATTTTTAAAGTTCTTCTTTTATTTTCTAGACTAGCCTAATTAGGCCTAATGGGCCTGCTTTTTAGTTGGCTATCTTACCTAGAGAATTACCTAGGGAGCCTTACTTCCGGCTGCGGCGCCCTACTGTGCCAAGTGGACACTGTAATCTGTTGAATTACACACTTTTCGTCCGTGCGCTTTAGAACATCCCCCGCACACTTGCCTGTGCGCGATTAGATACTGCAGAAACCTAAGCAATAATTTACGCGGACCCGACTTGTTAAAAGACAGACACAACACGGCGCATAGTAATAGTATCCTTGATGGCCGAGACCAGTGTGAGAAATAGGCGGTCCATAATGGGCTCTTGGACTGGACCGACTGGACCGCCCATTTAAGGCCCAATTATTATGTGAGTAAATGGTATAATCTGATGGTTTGAGCTTGGTGGAAAATATTATTATTTTGACCAGCCTACATACCTTCGAAATCCATTATGCAGATATTGCAGAGTAAAATGCTGGTGGTATCACTGGTATGGTAGCCTGGCTGCAGGCAGCTGCTGAAGCCTAACTAGGCACAATCAACTATTTCGCTATGACTTAATATCCTATGTTACCTGGAAAGTTTTGATGCTATTTAAAATAACTGAATGCCGTTCCGTTGCCAATTTATGCCAATACTCTGTTGTAAGCTAAACATAAACTTGTCATGGCAATATTAATCAGCGACGACCAATTATCTGTTATTTCCACAGCTGCGAATAACACTACGGAACTTTCTAGCCTCTTTCGTATATCAGAAGCAAATTCCCAAAGCTATAACGCTATACATGAGGACACTACCGACGATTTCGACGATGCCTACAAAGGTATTAACTGGAGTAAGCTGGAAGGCTATACCAAGGCGCCGCATTGAAAGCGACAACACATGTCCTGGACGTGGGAATATGGATATTGCATTTAAAATATGAATAGCCAAGTTATCTTCTGGCTTTGCAAGGTTTGTATGCGGAGGAAAGCTACCGGGAACACTATGTATAATATTGCTGGGGGCTCGCATCGAGGAGGCTTGCGTGAGGCTCATCATAGTGCGGAATCTCCTTCACTCAATTCTGGATTGGCCTGAGTTTTGGTCGGTCATCCTGGCTGTAAATTATACATCGAAGGGCGTCATTAAGTTGACTTGAAAGTCTGTCCTAAAACTTATCGAAGCCATATTTCTCCACCACCTCGAACAGCTGAAGAAGAAGCTTTGGAAAGCGCTTTCTTGGATCCATTTTTTTGATAGATATGTGGACATCTCCTTCAAAGAAAGGATACTAAGCAATTGTTGCTCATTGGGCAGACGAAGAAACTAGGCAGGCGGAATGCGCTCTCATCTCACTGCGGGAGTTTAAAGGAGGGCATGGCGGCGAGGAGCAGGCACATGTGTTCCTCGAGGCCATTAACGAGTATAGCCTTAGCGATCGAATCGGCTTTTTTACAATGGGCAACGCTAGCTCGGACGGTAATATGCTACAATATATCTCGGAGAGGATAGCCGACTTCTATCCGGTTTTACGCCGGGTACGCTGTAATGTCTATATTATTAACCTGGCGGTACAAAGCTTTCTCTTCAGGCCGAAGAGATCTAAACGAAGCCAAAGCCAGCACGAGGAGGACGAAGCAATCGAATTGGCGATTACGGAGACTCGAGGGCTGTCGGAAGCAGAGAAGCAAAGCAAAATGACACAAGAGAAGCTAGCAGAGGAGTAGCGGAAGCACGGGGCGCTGGGCAAGCTTCATAACCTTAACGTTTGGTATCGTGCTTCTACGGCTCGATATCAGGACTTTATCAGCAAAGTTGGTACAGCTATCCCCCTGGACAATGAAACACGCTGGAACTCTTGGGCCATTGAGGTGGCCGTCGCACTGTCAAAGAGAAAGGAGATCAATAGCTGGCAAGAGGATTATCACAACGAGTTAGGTGAAGACAGGCTGGAATTTAAAGACTGGCGGGAGCTGCAGGAAGTTGATGAGTTCCTCCAGCCATTTAAGCGCTATTAAAGGCACTAAGGGTGAGGAGAGTTCTTTGGATAATATGCTAATATTTATAAACTTTTTAATTAAACATTTTAAACTGCAGAAGGAAAAGCATAAGAATAACCCTTAGATGACGGCTAGGATCTTGGTGTCATGGTTCAAGTTTGACAAGTATTACCAGCTTACCGATGACTCTCTAATTTATGCTGCCGCTGTCCTTCTTAATCCTGCTCTTCGCAGGTTATACCTAGACTCTGCGTGGTCTTATTAGACGGCTTATATTAAGCTGGCAGTTGAAAAAGCCAGAGAGATGTGGATGCAAAGCTTTAAACCCACGGTAATAACAACAATGGAAGAAGCTCTGGTAGCAATTTAAGATCCTTTCTAGCGGTTTCGAGCTAAGGCAACAGGTTTTATTTCTATCAAAGACGAATTCGATAACTTTATTAACATAAGTGTTGCTGTTCTTGTTTCTGCCTATGCTAATTTATTCTTTAAAGGCAACTCCGCATCTAATTAGCTTTTAATTTCCTTTAAAATAGTAGCTTAAACCATCTCGTAAAGCACTCTATCTAAACCTATAACAAATGGCTGTAATGGTGTTTACTATCCCACTGATGTCGGCAGGTTTAGAGAGGGTGTTTTTAGGTATATAGCATATAATTGCACTAGAACAAGTAAGGCTAGACGCTAAGATGGTAGAAATGACAGAGTGTGTTAAGAGCTGGGTGCGTATTATGCTAGGCAGAGCTTGCGCGGTATTTTTAGGGGTGTTTCGCAACTCTTAACACGCGGATAATGCCCTTAAAGTGCTGCAATAAGACAGCTACAGAGAAGAGGTTAGTGAAGCCGAGCTTAATTTGGAACAAAGTAACTAGATAATTAGTTAATTAATCCAGTTTACAATATTGCTTATACACTGCTTCTCCGTTAAGATAGGAATAGGTGTAAATTATATTGAAACATATGAAACATATGAAATGAAACTGAAAAAGACTTCTGTTTCAGTAACTAAAACTAATACTAGGCTCTGTTTCAGTTTTAATACATTTCTATCCATCACTGACTGGGAGGGTCGCGAACGCGACGTCAGTAAAAATATTAAGCCCTAGATATTAATCCATCAGTAGATAATCCGTCAGCATATAATCCCGTTATATAATCTTATTATGCTCATAATATTCATCACTGGAACCTGGGTGGAGACACCAACCTGTGTTTATAAGCCCAAACGTGACAAAGAGGTTGATGGAGTAGCAGTGTCCCTTAACAGTTGGATCAAAATAGCGCGCTAGGGGTTAGCAAAAGAGGAAAAAGGTCATCCAGGCCATGAAGGTATATGCACAAATGAAGACTACCCTAGATATTAACTCTTTAATTAAAGGGAGGAAGAAGGAAGCCAAGGGAATTTACTAATAAGGAACCAGAGAATAACCATATACCAGAGTCATGCGTTGCTCTTTAACTTTATTAACTCCAGCGCAATGGCAATCTTAAGAAGACTGATGCCAGCCATGAGCGTGATAACTGACTGAATGAAGGAGAGCTTATTAAAGGTAATAAAATCATCCGGCGTAATTGTATTAATATAGTAACCTAAGTTATAATATCTCTGAAAAAAAAGAGGTATTATGCCACCTGCAAACGCGCAGATCTGGTATCCCGGTTAGCAAATACCTGGTCCTTCTCTCTCCCCCCTTTTTTTTCTTTTTTTAAGTAGTGGAGGTAAATGAAGGAGGAGGGATGGGTGACTTACCAAGGCCAGTATTATGACCACATTGTGAACTCTGAATGATTACACCAGGATTAGACGAGTGTATGACTGCAGAGACATAACGGTCACCGCTGTGAAGTGGAAGATGTAGATATGGCTAATATCTGAGCTGCGTTAGTCTCAGCTGCCCGCGCGGGGTTGATTGGACTGGGCGAGATCGAAGCCATTGGACGGGCTGCGGCTATGCTCTGAGTAGCAATTTACAAGCTCAACTGGACTAAAGGATCATAAGATCACAGAGACCTACCTGGGAAAGTTCCTCTTTATAGATCTCTGCAAGAACTCTAGATCTCTTCAATAGAATACCCTAAATGTTACCAAGGGCGCGGCCTCTTCTCCCAACACCCCGGCCCCACCGACTGTAGGCTCTGGCCCGTGTAGCAAGTCCCATTTTGGCGGCAATTAAGTAGGCATCCTAGCTGATCAGTCTACGCCAGGGTTGTAAAGGTAGTTTTT
>NW_028145144.1:19275-23979 GCF_050947405.1 Trichoderma evansii
TTCGTTTTTCGTTTTTCGTTTTTCGTTTTTCGTTTTTCGTTTTTCGTTTTTCGTTTTTCGTTTTTCGTTTTTCGTTTTTCGTTTTTCGTTTTTCGTTTTTCGTAACTAATTTACAACCCTGGTCTACACCGTGGCCAAACTTTCTACCTATTTAGGAAGTTATATTTGTCTAATAGTCTAATAAGAACATATAGCCATGCTAGTGCGGACTGTGGATCCAAAAATTTGATTTTACCTATTATTTGTAAAGTTATATTTATCCAATAAGAACATTTTGCTATACTAGTGCAGAATGTGATTTTGAACATCTAATTTAACCTATCCTGATGGCCTATCAGCTTCCAGCTAACAGGAACCGCCCCGGAACACAATTGAGATGTGTGCCCTTTCTTTTACACAATGCCGAGTAGTTGTTACAAAATAGAGGAAATGAGGGCGCATTGCGAGCTGTGAGGCAAATTCGACCGTCACATCTCTCACCAGGGCATGCCGTGACAATTCCCGTCACTTCGGCCTAGTTGGAACGCAAGCTTAGTAGGATTGGCGATTGGTTCTCGACATCAAACTATTTCCTGCAGGCACCTGAGAAATATTGGCGACTCTGGCCATCCACAAAACAGAGAAGTCGTCCAACAAGTCTGAGCTGCTCTATCTTCGTCCACACGCACTACCTCTTCATGATCACTACCGACTAGCCGCCCTTATACCAACAGGCATTCCGCTAATATAGGCCAGGCAACTATCTAGGGCTTTCGAGCATCTAAGCTTCTGACAAGTAATGACAACTCTGTGGTTGAGCGGATCGCCATAGAGCGATGGGACAAAGCATTCATCGAGGGAGGCAAGAAAGAGAGAGAACGATTTCCGCGGAAGGTGATGTCCACAGTAGCATGCCCGAGGCACAGTTCATCACCCCACAAGTTTAGGTCTTTTAAAGGAAATCTTCATTGGCACTGAAATTGGACATCACAGTAACATGCTGACGCCGACTATCATCCAGTAAGCAGTGGCTTGACAACTCAGGCTGTGTGCTAAGATTCCGGCGTCCATTTCCAGTCAATAGGACTTTTATAGTAGCTTTTATAAGGGGCGTGAAACTCCGAACCTAGAAAACTCAATGGCAAGGATACAGATTCAGTAGGTACTTATCTGCAGACCCTCCCGAATTAGGCACTATCTGGAGCAACACCCGAATTAGGGACCTTATTCAAAGCAGCTCGGGCATATTTGGGGGGGGGGGGGGGGGTCTCTTACTTCCCAATAGCCAACTGGCTCACCAGCAGTGAGGAGGTATCGCCCCCATCCTAACCGCAACCTGCTGCATAACACGCCGTGGCTGCCCTAGGTGGCCGGTACTCAACATCTTCCTCTTCGTCGTCTTTGCCGGCATCACCGTGTTCCGCTATACGCTGTACCTGGAATCTGAGGCCTCATAATACGCCATCCGCTGCAGTCGCTGTTTTTTAGGCCAGTGTGTATCTCTTGTTTCCACTCTCCTGTTATATATCCCACCCCGGCAGCTTTCTGCAGCTCTATTTTACACAGTTGTAACTAAATCTCGATCTGTGACAAAAATGGCCATTATCAACACAATCACATTATCCACTAGCTTCTAGCTTTCCGCAGTTGTGGACCTTAATAGGAGCACAGGTAAGGCATACCACAACCAAAGCACCACATAGGCTCTCCATGCATAGATAGGAAGGTAGCAGCGAGAAGGGGGTTGCCAGAGGAGCAAGTGACAACCTTTACGCGGGAATTCGGCAACACCTCGTCCTACCGTTAGTGCGAGGGAGATGTCACCACAGCCGGAGGTCCTGGGGAGATTCAGAACAGAAAATGCATATGCTTTCTCCGGATAACTTACTGAGAATGGACATAATAATCTACACAAGTCCTTCGTAATAATGAAGATACGGGCAATTGCGAGTGGACCTAGCCGACCCCTACACAGGGGCGTCAAGTCAGCGTGGCAAATGACCCCGAACTCGGCCTAGCCAAACCCCTTAGGCTTGCAAAACCTTTACTTACAGACAATCCCTCAACGGTCGGCCGCGGTTCACCATTGGCTCCTATCTACCCGCACAAAAGGACTCTCTCGATAGTTTCAAGCCTAAGCGCACAAGACAAGTATTCGAACGAGGTAAAGGCTAGACACCAATCTACAAGTGGAAGCCTTGCCGGTAATGTACAGTTTAGCCTGTTGTTGAAAACAGGACGTAGTATTGTCTATACCGACCAAGTGCGTTCAGGTCTAGAACATTGCGAGGTTGAGTAAGCATGGACGAGTTTGCCGAGTCTGATGCCTAAGTGGGGCATGCCTCGTTCTCCAACTCCGGAAGGTTGGCCTAACATCAGGGTTGTAAATTCGTTACTAATTTCGTTACTAAAAACGAATTTCTTAGTAACGAAACTAATTTCGTTTTCGTTTTTCGTTTTTTATTAGTATTAGTTTTTTATTAGCAGATTAGTTATTAAAAATGAAAAAACAAAAAATAAAATGAATTTTGTTTTTTATTAGTATTAGTTTTTTATTAGCAAATTAATTACTAAAAAACTAATTTTAATTTTTATTAGTAAATTAATTACTAATTTTAATTTTTAATATTATTATAAAAAGCCTTTATTTTATTTATTTTATATTATTATTTTTTATATATTTATTTTCTAGCTTATAAATTATTTTATATAGAAAAAACGAATTTAATAATAAAAAACGAAATTAGTTTTTTATATAAAAAAAATAAAAAACGAAATTAGTTTTTTATATAAAAAAAATAAAAAACTAATTTCATTTTTTAGTAATTAAAAACTATATTAATCTTTAGTAATGAAATTAAAAACAAAAAATGAAAAACTAATTTTACAACCCTGCCTAACATGGACAACGGCAGCCGAGCTCAGAGCAACCACAGTAACTCGCTTAGTATACCGCTTAATAAGACTAGGCGCCAGCTACCTACCTAGTCACCGAGGAAGAACAGGTATAGTTGCCAAAATAGCGTGATGACAATGTCTGAGTAGCCATTCTAAGAAACAGTTGGAAAAGGCTTCGATACAGGGCACTAGTTCTCGTAAAAAATAAGCCAATAAGGCAGACCCACAACTATCATGCCGCTACAGAATGGTTCAAGATCTATACGTAGTAAGACGTTTCTAGCAATGCTAAATATTAGCCCTGTTTTTTTTTTAGTCAGTAATCTCTTTCCATCAATGCCAATTGTCTCTAGCTCTTACCCTAAAGATTGGCCAATATAGTTAAAAAAGACAGTTCAGCTAGAATAAAAAGTTATAAATAAGCAAGCTCATCTCTAGATATAATCTTTTAAACAATTCAACTCCTAAGCAACTCAATTCTCACCCAAGGTTCATCGACAAATTAAATCCTCCCCAAACTCTACCAAGTCACCTTTACAGCTTCATTTGTCTTTAACTATCAATCCTATTTCTTATTTTAAACATCAACAAATTACAACTATCAATCAAAATGAAGTTCCAGGCAGCAATCGCAATTATTTCTTTCTGCTTCTTCCAAAATGCCCAAGCCATCTGCAATTCTGGTGAAGTTGGAATCGGCCGAAAGCAGGAATATCAGTTTATAGACGAATACGATGACCAATTGATCGCCGACAACTGGGTCATTGCTGCAAACAACTGCAATGATATCGGGGTCTCAGAATATGGATATAAAGATGACGCGTGCAGTGCCGGCCCTGGCTATGGCCCTAACAATGGTGTGGGCTCCTGCACCGGCAACGACAACGAACCAGGTTTTGTCTGGACTGCGGGAGGCAACTTTCACAATTGCTATAGTGTCAGTGACGCCTGCGAGACTGGCCCCGGCCTTTATGAATACATTTACTGGTGCTGCCAGCCCTGGAATTAGATGCCAATAGCATCATCAACATATTGCATAACTATTGGCATCAAAAGATCTAGTAAAGGAGAGAGCTTTGGTAGAGATAGCTGTGGCCTAGTCTTATAAGAACAAGCTGGTTAAGGAGGGAAATATTCAGGAGGCTTAAACTATATGACATTCAACATGGTATTATAGCTTTATATAGTATCGCAGCAATCAGATTTAATACATCCTTTTTTTTTGCTAATATGAACACGCAAAGCACAATAATACATGTAGTTATATTATAACTTAATAAGTTTGGCCCCTGGATACCTGCATGAAATAGTGGCCTGTGTATTTTTTATAGCAAGGGGTATAACTTAATAATTTAATAAAAAGATTATATTATATAACTAGATAAATTTACTAGGATAAGGTTAATTTTTTTTATTTTTTTTTTAATATAATTATATTTTAACTTATAAAATTTATAAAAATTATATTTTATATATTTATAATATATTTTATATATTTATAATATATTTTATATATTTTATAAAATAATATTTATATTATATTAACTAGTAATTTTAATTTTTATATAAATATATAATATATTTTTTTTTATAAAACTTATATTTATATATTTTAAAATTATTTTAATTTTTATAAATTATACTTATTATTTTTTTAAATATTTTAAAAATATTATAAGTATTATAAAATTTAATTTAAAAATTTTATTTTATTATCCTGTTATTATAAAAGTAATAATTTAATATATTTTATTATTTTATATTTTTTTAAAAATAATTATAAATTTATTATTTAAAATTATAATAATAATATTTTTTATATTTATA
>NW_028145143.1:0-23265 GCF_050947405.1 Trichoderma evansii
TATTTTAATATTTAAATATATAAATTTAATTATATATTTAAAATATAATTTTTTTTTTATTTAATATTAAAAAATATTATTTTAATTTTTTATTTTTTATTTTTTTTTTAAATAAAACTTTTAATTAATTTTTAAATTTAATATAATTTATAAAAAAAGTTATAATTTTTTTTTTATATTATTATATTATTATTTTTTAAATCTTATAAATATAATTTATATTAGTTTTTTATACTATTAATAAGTTTTTTTTTTATTATATAAATTTTAAATTTATTTATATTTATAATAGTTTTAAAATAATTAAAGTAATTTTTTATATTTATAAAATAAGCTTAAATATTTTTTAAATTTTTATTAAATAATACAAGTATTTTTAATTTAAATATTTCTTTTAAATTTTATTATTATAAAATAATATTAATAATAAAAGTAATAGTAATTACTGCTAGTATAAGTATTATTATATTATTTTATATTTTCTAAAGCTATTTTTAAAAGTTAATAATTATTTAAATTTACTAGGTAATAATAATTTAAGCTGTATTTTATTATTATTATAAATTATTAATAATTTACTAATTTATAATATATTAAATTTTTATTTATTATATTAGTTTTTTTATATTTATTAATTAAATTATAATATTAACTTTTACTTATAATAATTTTATAAGTTTTTTATTAATATTATTATTTATTTTATAATTAAATATATTTTTTAATATTATTTATAAGTTTAGTAATTATTTAAATAAAAGTTATTAATATATAATAATTTAATTACTAGATTTTTAAATTAAATTAGTAATATAAAAGAATTTTTAAAAAATAAATTTAAAATTTAAGTTTATATTAGCAGATAAGTTAAAGGATTTATAAGTAATAGTAATAAATAATAATAATTAATTATTATTAAAGTTAATAAAACTTAATAAGTTATATTTTAATTATATTATAATTAGTATATTAATAACTAGTTATTTAAATTATTTTAATAAGTATAAAGAGTTTAAATTTATATATTTAGTTAAATATTTATTTTTAATATACTTAATAGTTAAGTATATTAAGTGGTACTTGACTTACTTGATAATTAATTTTATTAAGTAATATGTAATTAGTGGAATAGTTTTACTTTAATCTGTTCTTACCCTGTAGGCCTGTTATTACAACTATAAGAGTTGGGTCGTAACACTTTAATTAATTAAAGTTTAATTATTTTATTTATTATTTTATTAGTTAAAAGTATATATAATAAATATATTTTTTTATTTTAAATTTTTTTTTTAATTTAATAATATTATATATTAATATATTTTATATAACTATAAAATTTTAAATTTTTTATAAAAATATATGTTAATATAATAGTAATATTTAGTCTTACCTGGAGGTGCCTTTTCTTAATCTTGAAAATAACCAAATATATGTAATCTAGGAAGGAAGCAGGGTTTCAGATGTCGGCTGACTCTATATATTATCATTCCACGAATTTCATTTGTACTTATATATTTTAAACTTCTTTTTATAATTATATGTGTATTAACTAGAAATAGGTAAAACTCCACTTTTCTGGATGCTAATTACGCCTGCTTGGATGCTTGATAAGCCACCCCTTTAACAATGGCACAAAAACTACATTACTTTATTCTAGTTCCACGTAGTGGCAATAGATCTTTTCCTCCAAGAGGATTCCACTTTCTTTGCTTGAAATAGCCACTGAAATATTTAATTTAACTAGACCATGCCGCCTTTGCCCTTCTTTCCCATCATGACTGGGCCGTCTTTGCTCGACCCAGACGTCAGAACAACCATCCCAAGGCGCTTCTCATAAGACTCCCGGCTTTTTTGCCCCGAGGTTCGCAGCATGGCCCATCTCAAGAAAGGCAATGTCTCCAACAACTCATTCACACAGTCGACCATCCACCCTCCGAGACCTTGGCCCTGATATTCTGGAATAACATAAAGGTCTGTGAGATATGCAAAAGTAATATTATCTGTGATAAGACGACCAAATCCGATCTGCTCTAGATGATTTGGTGATGGGGCAGCCTCCTCGTTAGAATTCGTCTCACAAGAAATGGTCTTGTCGATGGATGTTGATTTATAAAGACCGATGCAGAGAGAGTTATTTACAACTTGCTGCAAGATGTTATCGGGAAGAGCATTGGTCCAATATATGAAATCTTGCTGGAAGGCAGAGTTTATCGCAGGAATGGAGAGCAACTTTTTGTCTGTTGAAACCAGAAAGTCGCCCCGGCTCCAGTTGCAAGGGTGTGTGGGCAGTGACATGATGGAATCTCAGGCAGGAAACTCCAAAAGAACTTTCCAACAATGGATGGAATGCGCAAGCGAATTGTTGGTAGAGATAGCGGCAAAATCAGGCAGGCGATCCATTTCGACTCTTAGTGTCCAGTCCTCGGAGCGCTTACTCATCATTCGGGTACGCCTTTCCGTTGACTACTCCAAAGTAAGGCCTAGTGCTATTGGTATCCGCGGCCCTATTGGATCCCGTATTATAATCTGCCCGGTCTCAGCTCGCAGTCTGCTCCCAGTCATGGCACCGCAATAACGAAATTGTTTAGCAAATTTTATTCATCCTTCACCATGAAAAGCCTCGGTTGCTCTAAAATATCCTGCCGTGAGTTGGTTTAAAACCCTGGCATTAGTATTCGAGTTACTCCAGGCTGCTACAACCATAAGCAAAGTAACAGTTACAACGCCGAAATCATACGAGCATACATTGGCCTTCATTATGTCAGACTTTCTTAACAACGGGCGTTTTCCACCTATCAATTCCTCTACTCTCAACGATGTGACGTCTGAGGAACGGTCCAGCGCCGTCAACTTCGTCAATCGGAATAACTTTGTGTTTGAGTTCAATGTCGAAAAAGTCATCTCAATGTTTCTTCCAGATGCCGCCATTCACCATATTGGGGGGGCAATTCGAGGAAAGGCTGAAATGAAAGCCTTTCTAGAGGATTTATATGCGAAAGTCTTTATTCCTGGTATCGGACGAAACGCAATGAACCACGTGGTAGATCGTGATGATGATGGCGTCATCGTAAGGTACCAGCAGCACTTGGTCAGGTATGCTTGGCCTAGTGATACAGAGGGTATCACTGCTGGTGAGGACCTGTTAAGCAATGACGGTCTGCCATCGACTTGGCATTTTGGAACCGTCATTGACCGTCTGAGAATGACATCCGAGGGCTGGAAAATTTTTGAGCGATACCTTGGTCCCGCGTTTAGAGACAATCGACTTGAAATTTCCAACGCTCCCAAGACGCTCGAATAATTACCCTTCTAGGGGAGGTTACACTCTGTATAGTATCTATATATATGTTAATGGGCCTTAATGGCACTACGTACAAGATGCTACAGTGAATAAAGCTCATCGTCGGCATGAATTCGCCACTCGGGTCGAGTGATAGGCCAGTGAGTGTATATTAGCTTTATCGTAATCATGATACTGCATTTGCGGACATCTTAATTCTTTGCCGCACGCAACTGACACCATTCTGATCAGCGTTGTGGACTTCTCGTCTTATTTGTTAGTTTATTTATTTAGATCCGCCGCTTCAAATCCCTTTCTGGAGAAGCTACAGTCCTAACGTCCGTTTTCACTTGTTCGTTCTCTCTACATAAACCATTCCGATGCTTGGAAACCCCGCGAATTGTCATTCTGTATGTCAAAGGTGTAGCCAGAAGTTGCCAACCGTGCGAAATGGAAGGGAAGGCGGCATTGGCAGTATTAAGACCCATCAAGATCGAGATAGCAATCGTGGTACGGGGGTCTCAATTTTACATTTTTAAGGGTTCCAAAGCAGCCAATTCGCAGTGGAATTGTTTGGTAATACTGCCTTAGTATTTGGAGTACTTTGGCTCTTGCGATCTGTCCCGCTTTTTCTTGAACACCTCGCCGAGAGCCAGTGGCACCGTTAGAACCGCTCAAAAGGACCTACAGAAAATAGAATTCATGTTTCACTCCTATAGCTGCTACTGAATTCCTCGCTAAACTATTTACTACCACTATCACACTCCAACCCGCAGTAGTTAATATTTATATTACATCCGCGATAATTTGCACTCACTTGACCTGAGGCGCCAATAGAAATGGCATAATAATCTTTATCTCGTCCACCAGAATATCCTTCAGCCAGCATGCCACTTAATAGAAGGGCGATCTTCGCGATGGATCTAAGTACTACTCTGTATATAATTACTATTACTCCGTATATACTTACCATTACTCTATATGCCATTCCTATTAAGCCGTACCCTCGGGACAGAGGGTACGGTGCTCCACTCCTTACGAGTTATAGTACGATCGCAAGCGGATTGACATGATTCGTAGCGGAAGTGCAGTGATATGCCCCGCATTGGGGCGGCTCGCTTGCCAATCACAGTAATCTGAAAATCTCCAAGACCCTTAGTCCTGGTGGATGTACAGGTCCCAGCAAAAGGCTCACGATCACAGCGGCCAGATGCCACAGCAGTATCGGTTTATCCGGGTTACGGTGTAGGGGTTAACGCCCTTCATATTATTTTCGGCTCTGTCTCTTCTGCGTTACCTTTCTGATTAATTATGAACTGAAAGATGAACCAAAATTGCAAAAAGCTCTTAAGTATTTGCCATCCTCCAAAAGTCATGGTACTCCTAGCTACGCAGGCTACACCTTTTCAGCTTGAGTATACTTGATAGCATATTATTGCTGCCACACGGCTTATACTCTAACAACACCACAATGGACTTTGAATATATCACAACTCTTGATGACGAAACCAGTGACAAGAGCGACGAGTTACATTCATTCCTGATTAATGACGCTATTTACAAAAAGTCTGGTAACTCTTTAATCGATAAAACGCGACATCATGTATTCTGGATATCTATTGGCGCCTCGTCATTGGTCTCGTTATGAAGAACATGGTACCTGTGCAGAAAACCAAGGATTGCGGCAAGACAAGAGCAGAGGCAATAGCTCGAGGGTGTATATTTGATGTTATGAGCTTTGCTTGGCTGCCGCCGGAGTGCTATGATAGCGATCTTGTGACGGAGTGGCATCAGCTTAATCGATGGAAATGGTATACTAGCATGGAAAATAGCAGTGCTGCGATTTCTTTGGATGCTGTTAGCTCAGGGGAGCATGAACGTCTCTATGTTTCTGACGAGTATCACTTTTTTCACTGCGTTATGATGTGGAAGAAGCTGCATCGTGCTACCATGGGAATAAAGGGAATGGACAGCTATGTTAACAACTATCGCCATACAGAGCACTGTGGAAGTATGTTAAGCATGATATATATAAAAAAAGGAAGACGATATAGATGTAGTCATTTTTCAAAAATTCCCATCATGCTTAATATGAATGTCAAAGTCATAGGTTTCCCTCTTTTTTTCATTTACTATCTAGGAATTATTGAGTCAATATTATAATTGAATTTCTTTTAATTAAAAAATTAAAGGAGGGTCTATCTGGTATCCAAGCAGGTGTAATTGGTACCCAAAATAACGGGGCTTGTAAAAAGGAGTACTGAAACTTAAAGCACTATAAACGGCACTAAATTATAGCACTTATCCACTAGATTATAGCGCTTATACACTAATTTACAGCGCTTATCTATTATATTACAGCGCCTATGCATTAATTATAGCACTTATTTGCTAATTTGTAATACTTATTTATTCAATTATAGTATATACTAATTAAGGTTAATAAGTAAGTTAATGTTAAGAAATAAGATTACGAGCATATAATGTTATAAAAGTGAGTAAGCTGATGTTATTAATAAAGTACATATGGTACTATAAGGAATTGAATTTAAATTTTTTGGTTTGACTTAGGTTAATTATATGCAGCATAATGTCCACTTTTTGGGATACCAATTAATACGCTTGCTTGGATACCGGATGGACCCTTCCTTAAAATAATGTCGGATGTATTATCTAAACGGCAGATATAGCCTTGAATTAAGGTCTGTATGGCGTAATATGACCCGACAGTACTAAGATTTTAGGGGCGGTCTGCTTTTCCAACACCGCATACTCGCCAGGGAATACCGAGAGCAATTCCAAGAGCGGCATTGTGAACAAGTCTTTTTGTACAGAGGCTTTTGGTCAGGTACTCCCAAGGTCCACACGAACCACCTTCTGGAGAGTATAAAAAGGGCAAGGCGTGAAGGAATACAAACTTCAATCTCTCGACATTTTTAACCACTCTTCTGTCACATAACAAAACCATTTTTCTCTAGCAAGTGCTTTGTAAAGCTTTATTACAGCATTAATGCAGTTCAACACTATTCTTTTCGCTCTCGTAGCCTCCCTCGCGGGATTGTCTGATGCTGCCCCTTCATCTACCCTCGCCGTACGCAACATCTTCCATGCCATCGAAGCTCGTATTCCAGGTTGCCCCAAGTCTATCTGCGGCGGCAGTTGTAAGGAAGTGTAAGTTAATAAAACATCTATTCAGTGTAGCGTTTACTAAACAGAAATCTTTTTTTAGTCGCCGAGGGGATGATTATTACTGCATCTAAGAGCATTCAATGATCCTCCGAGTAAGACATTTTAGGAGACACAAGGCAGAAATGAGGAAAGATTCAGCATTGGAAACACCCAATCATACAGGGCTCAACAAGCCTTAGCAGTGAGCCCAGGTGATAGTATATAACAACATAGTCATTAAAGTTAAATATTTTCTATATTCTTACTACACCGCGGACCGAAGGCATCTTTCGATATCACATTCAACGTTCCATCGGCTTGTAATCCTTATGTCTTAGATGCCTGGACTGGAAATCAATCCCCATTGCTAGTTTACAACCGAAGCATCGCTGGGTTGGACGCTACGCTTGTGCTAGCGACAAATCAGACAATGCTCCTAGCCTTCGCTCCTAGGCGGGAAGAAACCCTATATGTGTCTACGCTGTCCTCCAATATTGCAGGATTGCAGCTTGTGGATGGTCAGATCAGAGCAACAGTTTCAGATGGAAAGTCAGCATATGTAATGCCGGATGGTGCTCGAAAGAATATTGAACCCTCCAGCTCTCAATCAACTCCCTTCATTATGACTATCCAGTCATGGAATCTCACCATCGAGTCGTACCAGCCAGCTTCCGCTCTCCTTGACGTCGCGGGGACTCGAAAGATCGTTGAAGTCGGCACGCTAGAAACCCTTGTTCCTTGGACGAACATCTCTGGTGCAGAGCAGTTAAGTGGGATTGGGACCTACGAATCTACCTTTGACCTGCATTCGTGGCATGGCCCGGTTGTAACGAGTATAAGGTTCGGTCCAGTTTTCAGCACACTTCGTGCATGGGTTAATGGTCAGGTGATACCAGCAGTGGATCTAGCGGAGGCCGTTGCCGACATTTCGGACCTGGTTGTTCCAGGCTTAAACTGCATCAAGGTTGAAGTGACGAGCAGCTTGTTTAACACGGTCAAGGCGAATATTGGAGAGCTTACGTCCGCTGGTATCGCTCCTAAAAACACAACTCTCTACATGGAAGCGGAATGGGCTAGGTTCGGATTGACTGGCCCTGTGGTAGTTAGAATGCTACAGCAGTTAGCAGTCTCGTAAAGTATAATATGCTCCTGTAAATAAGCCCATAACTTAATTTATCTCGAGTATTAAAGATCATACTACATTATTACGAAGGCATAGTTTGAGAGTTCCTTAGTAGACGAGCAACTGACAACAATGGAGGGAGAACACTCTGTTGCCTTGCCACATGTCCTCCACAAAGTCCTAGTCTTCCGCGGTCTAGTTATCTCATGTGGACAGGATCGAGAACATCTCCAGTCACATCATTCGCTTGTTTGACGTGACCGGACGCTGTCGAATGGATACACAGCGTTCGCCCAGCGAGACCGGCAAGTGCTGCTTTATGCCTCGTCGAATATTTCTAGAGTTCATCCGTAAAGTCCACCAGCAGCCTTACCACGCTGCTCTGCGCCAAGATGCAGTCCTCGCACGCACCTCGCAATCATGATCGCGGTGAGCGAGAGGGGCTGAATATGATTGGGTTGTAGCGGCGCTGCCCCTTGACATTGTGGGGTTTGGGGGTACGCAAATTCGAGGTCTTGGATCGATTGGTGGTAGGTTTCCCCTTGAAGCTCTTGCGTGTTGCTCCCACTGTGATACCATACCCGCCTGTCCTCCCTCTTGGATACCACACTTGCTCTCTACCCTTCTCGACGAGCTTGATTTCATCGTGGGTTTCGCCTATGTTGAGTAGCTTGACAATGACGGCTCACTTCCGGCAGCATACTACAACGGCGTCTTATCAAAGTCATATCCTAGTCAATGTTGACCTCGCTTGTGTCAAGAAGCGGCTCGATGGTGACCTCGTACTCATTCGAAATTTATAGGTTTGCAATCATGATTTCGCTAACACGATACATGGATTGTCCTTACAGTCCAGGCCAAGTCGACTTAAAATTTCAAGCTCCCTCGTTTAAAGTTGGTGCGTGTATGGTTGCCATGTGTCCCAAAGCTTGCATTGACCCATTTGACATCTGACTATGATTGGCAGAGACCCTAGAGAAGTGAGCGGCATATAGGACGTTTGCATTCGCCATGATTATAATTCTAGATTGCAACAGTTCAGTCTCGTGGTTTCATATGAAAGGTTGTTGGAAGAGCGGGTTGGTTAATATAGTATGAGATTGAGCTCATAAAGCGTCTTATATTGATACAAAGGAAAATGCTGCATTGGCTTATAACTAATAGCTATTTTGATCAGAGGGGGAATTCATCGTTTTATGAGCTCTGTGACTAGGTCCGTGTTAGCCTAAGGGCTTTGTAAATTCCGGAAAAAGTCTAAATTTCAACGAAAGGGAAACTCCCCCAAGATCTCACTCTAAATCTCGCTCCAAGGTCAGACATGGAATTCGACCAGGATTTTCTTCCTATACATGAAACCCGGCATCAGCAGACCAGACGCCCCCTTCTATCCGGTGCCAAACCCTCCCTCTGCCTTGTGATGTTGGTATCTACGACTCAAGATGAACATACTCCAAAGAGTAGGCAGCCTCTTGATCCGTATAGCCAACCGTACCTATTATGGCTTTGCTATTAGGGAGTACCTTCCCTGGGTGAAAGACATTATAGAGTAGCACGACACTGGCCATAAGGCAAGAATCGAAGATATAGAGATAGATCTCTCTGCTCTGCAACACGCCATCCGTACCCATTACGTACTCAGCCAGGCGATAGGCTGATCGAATCATGATTAAAGTACCGACTACATACAGGACCAATAGAGCTTGGTTCCAGGGAACGGTAAGGGATATGGAACGTGTAGTCGGGCGATGTATGATCCGGTAGTGGAAGATACACGTGACAATCATGAAAAAGGCGAAGAAAGTAATTTGTATTCCTAGGCCGATGATGATAATGTTGTTGCCTAGATTTTGTTGGGATGGACTACTTGCAGATGCAAGTAGGCCGCCACCTACAGACACGAGCATAGAGTCAGCCGTCATTCCACGCGGCCTGTCTGACTTCTAGATGACGGTACCTGCGCTCTGAGAAAGAAAGGACAAGACGTCACCCAGAACGAAATATTTTGTTAGACGCTCGATTCTGATCAGCGAATACTGGGACGCATCCAAGAGACGGATCAGGCGGCCCAGAAGCATGTATATGGATGCAGCGAAGAGTGTTGGGCCGAGAAGCAGCAGAACGCTCTGGATGAGATACGGCATGAGGGAGTAGTGTGGAAAAGACTCCTTGGACGAAATCCCTCGTCCCACGTAGCCACCTATCTCAACTATCCATAAGGCACGATTAGATATGAACGAGAGGATGGATTGGAAATGTCAAGCAAAATGAAGACTCGTACAACAGCCGCCGATGAGAAAAGGCACGAAAAACCAAGTCCTCTTCCTCCAGATCTGCACCAAGTGGAGAAGTACCGACCCTCCAAATAATAAGGTAAAGGCAGCCGAAGCCGCGAATGACGGTTCATAGCGATAGAGACTGAAAACGGCCCCACTTGAATTGGCTTGCGTCATGTTGGTGGGCATTGGGAATAAAATGGAAACTAAGCGTGGCAAAAAAAAATATTGAAGAAACGTAACAAATGAAGGGAGAGTTTCCAACTTATATGAAAAAAGGGACTTCGTCAAAGAGTAGGTGATTAGCAACGTAAAGGAAATCTTTGATCTTGTCGCTCACCAGCTCGAATCGAGGAAGGCATAGATGGGGGCAATATTAGCTTATATCGTCTCGGGGACGAAACAGCCCTTTGGCGGGTTAAGTGAGATGGACTCTTTTGAACTGAGTGTATTGCAAATTGCGGAGCCATTTCATGCCATGAGTGAGCAGGGCTTGACTCAGGAGAAATCTTAGATTTCGGTTTCTTCGCATACTGAAACTCTGCACAAGCCGCATGTCAGGGCTTGCTAACGAGATATACGAAAGTGGGAGCCGATGGCACTTGTGGGAACTTCATCTGTAATATTGGCCCCATCTTTCCTTTAGATTGCATTCTAGCTTCACCAGCCTCATCAAAATGCGAATAAGTAAGTCTGAAAGTTGGAATAGCTGAGGACCCATGAGTACTACTTCTAAAAACGAATCTTGGACACGATTAATATTATTATTTCCTCTCTGCCGTCTTCAGTATGAACATACAGGCGCTGTGCCCGACTCGATAAGACATTGTAGTTAGAGGGGTGCGAGGCTCTTTAGATACTATATACCAAATCTCCTGCTTACCCGTGGTTCGTTTCATTCATGCAGGTACTACATCCAAGAACATCTGTATCCCCTCACCATTATAACGATACTGCCATAAGTACGTCAAGACATAATTACTCTTTTATTAAGCCGGGTGCCTCTAAGTAGCATAGACTCCCAACTTTCAAGGGATAGACCTTACGGCTCAAGGTTCATGTTGGCCGTTAGGTCGAGTTCGCAATCGGGCAGTGTAGTCACTAATGATTATTGTAAGATTTTTCTCGCGATGAAACTATACTAACAGCTGGATATCTAACTTATCTAAAAGAGTCTAGAGAAGTAAACTTATATATCTAGTTCAATTGCATGGGGCTGTAATGAATCGATGGTAATTTGTATCCAATTCGGTTTTAGTGGACTTGGATTGACAGCAATTTCCAAATATTCGGCGAGGCTGTTTTGGTTGGTTGGTTGGTTGGTTGGTATCAAGCTATTTCGGCTCTGCCTGACTTGTAAGCACGTTGTGGTGACCTTAGCAGTTAACCCGTGGCATCTCGGCAGTGAAAGAAGTGTATCTAGACAATATGTAGCTCTCAAACTTGAGGCAATATGTGACCCTGGTATATTTAGCTTAAAACTCGTCGAGACGGTCCGATGGTACATGTACTTACCACCACTCTAGGATCGTCGAAAGAGCATAGGCACCTAATCAGCTAGGGCATCTCCGTCCCATTAAAACCACCTCCTTAGCATGACTCGTAGTGCTACAGCGGAATACAATGTAGTATTAGCTCCATGCTAAGTGGCTTTAATACAATATAGCCATAACAGGACCAGCTTATGTGGCTTCCAAGGTTCTTTTAGAAAATAAGTGAGCCGCCTAACTATAGCGCTAACGTCGCTATAATGCAACCGCTAAGCCACTATATTACAGCTTTTACGACCCTATATTATAGCGGATCCACTGCTAATTCATAGTGGATATAGTGAGACGAATGACGACTTAAAAGCAGCTTGAGTGCTTTTTCTAATTAGACTGGATTCACGCTACATTACATAATGTCGATAATTTTCGATAATGTAGCTGTTAATGAAGCTGAATATCTCGTAGAGATCTGCTCTCTTGCACACCCTTTGCCGCTGAATTCACATTTTTTCGTACTCGACCGAGCAATCCCTTGAAAAACTAACCGAGGGAAATGAAGTAACAAAAACACCAGCCTCTTCATGGTGGCCAGACGGTGGTTTCCAACCCATGACAAAATACCGCACTTAGCTTTTACGTCGATGCGATTAGCGAAGAAAAGATTTGAGTGGAAAAAGGCACGGATTGTAAAAGAAATCGAAAGGATTGAGGTAATACCCACAGCGAGACAAGAATTCAGAGAGGGTGAAGTTAAGTTCAGGGTAGCGGGCAATACGCTTCAGAATTAGGTAATTATAGCAAAAGCCTAGGTTATGCAAAGCCTATGAAGTTGCGTTAACTATTTTCTTCTTTTTTGTTTGGAGGAATAAGCACCCTCTAAAATTAAATGAGCCACTGATAGTACGATTGTAAGTATAAGGAACTCCACTTTCGTTAGCTTTTAAATGCTTGTGGAGTCCACCAATTGCTGGGGAAGAGGAAAGCTATCGCTTCATACGACGCACGGACCGGACGGTGGCACTTAACCTATCCCCATAAAGACGAGTTTTCCGAATCTCTCGCTTTATTCGGGTGCCCTTAGACAACAACAACCCTCGCATAAATAAAATACCCGGTTGCGATAATATCAGCACTGCTTGTGCTGCACAATTTTATTTGAAGTCAAAGACTGGATAGTAAATTTATAAAAAAAAAAAAACAAGAAACTAAGGCAAGTTATAACCTAGGTAGTCTTTGGAAACGTTACA
This sequence comes from Trichoderma evansii, assembly GCF_050947405.1. NCBI lineage: Eukaryota > Fungi > Ascomycota > Sordariomycetes > Hypocreales > Hypocreaceae > Trichoderma > Trichoderma evansii. Next base: position 12,582 of record NW_028145143.1, read on the forward strand.
CTGGCCATTTATAACCAAAATTATAATAATTAGAAAATGATATACACAATGCAGTGCAATTTTAATATAAAGGTGGTTTCTAGTTTTTTTATTGCTTGGTATATACTTATGTCCCATTATTACATTGTATACGAACTATATTCACACGTGAAAATATAACTATAGTTAGCTTGTCAAGTAACCCCCAATCATTTATAACTTAACAATAGAGTTAACAACCTCACTGCAGCAGTTTGGTACATTGAATCCTCTATTTATATCACGAGGCAACCCATCCAATCTGCTCAATCGGCCATTGGATCCACAGTTTATGCTGATTATCGAGCATATGGTATGCCCTCGACATCAGATGATCTCCCCAACCTTTCAACCACCACTGGTTGTCCAGTTTCTTGAGAAGCACACAGAAGTGGGCGAAAATGGCTACTGCCTCTTGAGTGGGCACCTCTAAAAAGGACAAAAATTCATCAGCCACTTCCCACACCCATACAAACACGTCCGTACCGTCCAATTGCCAGCCGCCTTCAAGAAGTCGGAAGGTTGCCCGAAGCTCAGACACGGCTGACAAATAGACTTTAAGTGTCTCTCGATTTGCGACTGACTCCTCTAGCCATGTTTGAAGTTTAACGAACGGGGAGTTATCAGAAAGATTATCTTGATATCCAGGTTCTATTTCCGGATGCATAGCCAACCACCTTTTCTGGCCATGAACGAAGAGCCTAGAAAGCGGCCCAGTATGGACTCTCTCACCCATCAGCACAAGTAGTGATTTTGTTCCCCTGAGAAGTGACATCCATTCGGGACAGCCGCTTTCCCCTAAGAGCAGTGAACCATATTCCCTTCGAGGACTTGCCAGAGCTGTTAAAGGTATTATTGAGATAAGATTATCTACACATGGCCATATTTGAAAAGTTACATACCAACGTAGATAGTTAAAATTGAGAACAAATAAAGATGTTCTGCTCTTTCTATAGGAATTTCAGACGTAATTGTGCCCAGTTCTTTCATTGCCTTCCGTGAAGCGACTTGATGATAAAATATGGCCTTGGATATATATAACGCCTTCTCCGCTGGACGATATGACGCAATGTGAAGAGCTGAGACGGCAAGGGTGGACAGCATTATGTAATCGCATTGAAGACCAATCTTCGGTATCGTAATTTTCCATAATTGCTGAAGTAGTGAATCATTTGACAAGGTGGAGTGCGTAACAATTGAAAAATTATGTAGCAATTCCAAATCGAGCATGTTTAGTTGTGGTGGAGACTGGGAGTTGTGTTGAATATCGACTCGACTCTCTGTTTGACCATGAGTGAAATCACACTGCACCGCATGTTTGATACAATTGCGGCACGATGGACGCCCTTCATCACACTACATGGAAGTTAGTTGAGCCGTGGTTTCGAAATTGACTTATCGCATTAATTGTGTCTGAGCATCTTTGATGGAGCAGCATCACCGGGATGATTGGACCTGCCTTAACTTTCCTCCGCTTGCACACCCGACATCCTGTCTTCGACTTTGGATGGGACCTTCTTGACAGATGTGAAGTACTCTCCGACTGCATCTCGCTGCTTCGAAATGAACTGGTACGTCTTGTCAGTCGAATTTGCGTGTACTGGGACTCGGAAAACTCGGAAAACCTGGGAACTCTCGCATTCTTACTCCGTATCGAGTTTTGAGTTTTTGGGATCGGACAGGGATCTGCGCCACCAATCATTGCTAGAGTCTTCCGGCTGAAGTGGACCCGCCGAACAATAGTACGGTAGTAGTGTCCGAGTTTTGCGACAGAACCCGAGCAAAAGCGATTGGTCAGCGTCCAGCTGTAACGGATTCTCTTGGTAAACAGTTGGTACAAATAAATAAATAGGCCTAGTTAACAACAAAATGGGCCAGATGTAATGCGGGAATATCTCAGCGCAGTTGTTCATTTTCTCCTTGTACTTACACCAATTCCTTAATCACAAGCTCTCACTCAGCAGTATCATGTGCATCGTTCTTGTCTAACTTCGCCAGCGCAAAAACGGCATTTGTGAAGGGCCTGAAACTGCCCAATCCGAAGCAAGCCGTATTAGTTACATGAAATCTCTGGAACTACGACATATTCGAACGAAAATAACGATGGCGGAGAGTAACAGTAGCGGGAATACGATTGATTTTAAACTTTACCGATACAGTCCTTCACTACCGGCAGCGATTGTCGCATTCGTGCTTTTTCTCTCCTTAACGACATGGCACTTGCTCAAATTGATTAGGCACAAGTCCTACTATTTCACTGCCTTCATCATTGGTGGATTGTGTTAGTATTGCTCTATAAATGAAAAAAAAAATAATTCACTAATCCTCAATCTCACTAACTCTTAACTTTCTAGGCCAAACTATCGGATACTGCGGGCGGATTGTCTCTCATTTCAACAATAACTCAATCCCAGCTTATTCTGTTCAGGCTATCCTCATTCTTATTGCTCCTGCACTCTTCGCCGCTTCTGTGTATATGATTCTAGGACGTGTCATTCTCGCAATACACTCGTCACACCTCTCTCTTATCCCGGTACATCTACTTACAAAAGCTTTTGTCTTGGGAGATATTATTTCTTTCACTCTCCAGGCTGCCGGTGGAGGCATTCAAGCTGCTGGTACTCTTGAATTATATCACTTAGGCGAAAAGATTATTGTTATTGGCCTGTTTATACAAATGATCGTTTTCGGGTTCTTCATTATTACATCAATTGTTTTTAATAAGCGTATTCGACAGCGGCCAACTCGGATGTCAGTGTCTGCAAAACTACCCTGGCAGAGGCATTTAACGATTCTCTACATTGTGAGCGGGATTATTCTTGTGCGAAGTATTTTTAGGGTCGTGGAATATTTGGGGGGGAACGATGGCTATTTGATCCGCCACGAAATATTTCTTTATGCTTTTGATTCAATTCTCATGGCTGGAGTAATGGCAATATTCTTGGTGTTCTACATCGACGATTTGGGCAAAAACGATGTGAAGGATAGAGAAGAATTGGATTTAAGCATTGGAAATTTACAGCCATGTACAAATGCATGCTGATTGAGTCCGCGTACCTGAGGATAAATAATCAGAGTGGGCTGTGCAGCATATATCAATTACTCGATTAGCCAATAAATGTATATAACACATCTACTGGAAAAGTCAAACATATTTCTATTTGCATAAAAAAAAAAATAGAACCAACAATTAAAGTAGAATCTAAAGCGATAGACTTGGCTAATTAATGTATTATAAAATAAACCATGGAATTAACACCTTTTTTTTATTTAATATGTAAGAGTAAATTTACTATCGGATATTAAATTTAATACTTCTTAAATAACTCAATAAACTGAAATATTAAAATTACTACTTTATACATTGCAATCTTAAATAGTTAACACATAAATTTAGCTCAGAAACTTGTATTTTTTTCCCACTTCCGCTAGTCAATTGAAGAATTAAAAATAGTAAAAAATAGCTACAGACACAGATTTTGCGAATATTTTAGCATAGGAAGTCGGTTATCAGATGTTTTTGTAGCTTGAATTTTAGCTGTATGCCTGATGAAGAAAACAATGTTTAACGGAAGATATTATCATAGGCTATAGGCAATAGTTTAACAAAGCAAAAGATATTTTTATTTCTCCATTTCTGTGTCCGAGCTGAACTGTCTCTTATAGAGGGTATTGCGTAGTTATGCTCCAAGCAGAGATCGTCCCTTCTTCAGTCAGATTCTTGTGACATATCTTGTCAGCTCAGTCTTCGATTCAATGCTGATACACCTCCCTGCATGACGCGGCTCTTGCAAAGCCTCACCGTGGCTTGACATGCTTGACTCCTGTAGGGTTTGGGCTAGATTTCTATGTAAAAGAATTAGTCTGGTTGGCTTATGTACTATACATATCTCTCTCCTTTTTTATTCGAGCTCATTTGCGGCACATGCGGATGAAATTGAGGGACAGTCATTTTTCAGCTGCGCCAACTTTGTGTCCATCTCCCTTGCACGCATTCCAGAAGGTTGATGATGGATTGGCCCCGTACATGACTCCCTTAGCTTATGTTAAGATACGGAGTACATGCGCGAAGTAAGTGACCAGATTGTTAAAACTTAGCCATGTACTCCGTATGGAACTTTCAATTGGCAATGTGTGGATCTGGCTGTGTATGTTAACGTGGCTTGGGTGAGTGGGCGACCCGCTATTCGTGATTCGCCACATAGCATCCCTACATCCTTAATCCAGACAGGCTCGTAAGAAATCCGAGGATTTCGTATTTCTCGGCCTCCCTCGTCGTCTTTGAATTTGGATTTTAAGCTTTATCTTAATTAGCCGGTCTACCTTGTGTGACAGTACTTACTGCTTTATGCCACCGGGGGAAGTGTAAAGTATATTATGATTTCCATGTTCCTCTTCTCCTGTAATAGGTCTCTTCTGCACACTTTCTCATTACTATAGTCTGTCTTTAAAGTTTTCAGCTTTCCCTCTCGCTCACGAACGACAAAATGTGGCCAAAATCCATATGGTTGGGCCTGGCATTGTTTCCCCTTAGTCAGGCTCGAGCGGTTCCGGAGCCTGCACAGCGACAGGATCGCCGGGCCGCCCAGGATACCGGCTTCTCTCCCAAGTTTATTTCCATTTCAGACGATGTGATTACCTTGGACGCAACCTGCAATTCTCCCGCAGTTCAGATACTTGATTATGGACACAGCGTGGAAGGTATCCCGGCATTCGAGATTGTATCAGCGGATGGAGATACCTCTACCTTTGAGATCACGTACGCGGAAAGCCGTACTGCTTTAAACGCCTATATGGTATAATGCGCCCACTCTCTGCTATGCGATTTGTTCCATCTAATCAAATAATTCTTCTAGTCTGACGGACCCCTCCCCCTCGCGGCAGTGATGGATACTTATCGGGTCAACCGATATCACGTCTCTGGACCAGGCCACATTTCAAATCGTCTTATTCAAGGTGCTTTTCGATACCAGAAGCTTAATCTTTCCTCCACAGGTAGCCTAAAGCTTAGGAATGTCGGCGTGCGTCCGACAATCGACACCACTGCGATCACGCACATGCCCGGCTCCTTTCACAGCGCAGATAACAAGATCAATGCCATTTGGAAGGTTGGCGCTCGCACGATTCAGATGACCGAGATTCCTAAGGACAGTATCCCGGATTTTTGGGAAGTCACTTCGGAAGGAGCTTTGGTGGACAGTCTCGCCCCGCAGGTTCTCGGGAGTGCGGCCGCCGCACAACTCCTGAATTACAATGTCGACTTCAAGGTCAAACCTGTCGTTGGTGGCTTCGGCTTCACCGTCCTGTCGGATACCTTGAATTCCGGTATCTATATCTCTTGTGACGTTATCAACAAGCACATTGCTGCCTACGTAGGATCCACTACGATCAACCAGATATTGCATCAAGCCCAACTACCGTCCAACCTCACGGTTGACCTCAACTCATGGCACACCGTTCACGCTTCTGTGGCAGCCACAGATATCAGAGTTTCTATTGATAGCATTCCTGTGCTGCAGCTCTCGCAAACGTCGCGATTCTTTGGTTCTGCCGGCCTTGGCACTTCTTTTGGCCAACGTGCCGTCTTTCGAGACTTTTCGCTAACAACCCCTACTGGAGACGAGGTTTACTCTCATACCATGAGAGACACCAGCTTCCTCCCGGATTTCTTTATGGGGGCTAATCCCAACGCTGCTGTTGTCGATGGCTCTCGGCGTGATCGTATCGCTTATACTGGAGACCTTGACATCGCTGGTGGAGCAGCGCTGGCAAGCACTCACAATGTAGAGTCTATTCTAGGATCGCTTAGCCTTCTCGGATCCTATCAGGCGATGCCGGGCTTCTTCATCCCGTCTGCCAAGATCCAGCAAAAGCCTCTAGCAAATGGTATTAATACGAACATTACCGGCTTGATCGGATATTCGTTCAACTTCGTGACAGCCGTCGCTTCAACATATATGCATACTGGTGACACCGCATTCGCTACGACATGGGCCCCGAAGATTAAAAAGATGCTTGACTGGGCAGATTCGCAAACACTCGAGAACGGGCTATTTAACCTGTCTGACATTTCTTTCGGTGGAGATTGGAATTACTACGACCCACCACAATCAGGGATTGTGACCAAGTTCAATGTTTTATACGCCTATGCTTTGCAAGAGAGCTTAGTCGTCCTTACTGATGGTGGTATTGACTCGACGGTCTATCAAAGGCGTCTAGAGAAGCTGCGCGAGGCCATCGACACCCAGCTATGGAGTGACAATTTGAAGGCTTACTTCATATCTGAAGGCCTCAAGACTGCGTTTGCGCAAGACTCCAATGCAATCGCCATCTTGGCTGGTGTCAACAAGAATTTGAGCCACTCTACAGAGATAATTCTTTCCACACTATCAACAGACCTCATGACCCCTGTTGGACCACATTCTTTCTCAAGCGGCGCGATATCCGCTGGTTTCCAGTCGTACATCAGCCCATATGCATCTGCATACCATTTGCGAGCTGCCTTATCCTCTAATGCTAGTGAAACGTCTCTCGAATTGCTTCACAATCTCTGGAGCCCTATGGCAGATACAGCCAATGTCAATTACACTGGTACATTTTGGGAGACTCTGGATCCCGAGGGACGGCCTGGGCTAGGACTTCCGACGAGTTTGTGTCACGGCTGGGCTGCCGGGCCCACTGCGGAACTGACCAGATATGTTTTGGGCGTGAAGCCGAGCCAGCCAGGCTGGAAGCAGTTTGTAATTGCGCCGGTGACTCTCGGACTTGAGATGGCTAATGGCACCGTACCTACTCCGAACGGGAGTATCAAGGTTATGTGGAGGTTCAGCGACACTGGCTTGCTACGTATGGAGGTCGACGCGCCAGCCAACAGCACTGGAATTGTAGCCGTGCCTACCCCTCTGCGGGTACCAGCCGAGCAGTCTGCCTTCACTATCAACGGACAGGATGTTACAGGACCGACATTCCAGGTAACGGGGGGGTCGAATTTCATCTTGACACAGGTCCAAAAGGCATATGCTTGATCACGGATCGTGTGGGGTCAGGAGTCGAGAGCCAGATCCTCCTGATGATCTTCTTGTCACGGAACAAGGATTATACAATAGGGGTGTAAAAGGCTTGGTTTTCTCTATCTGCAGCGGGATATCTGTTATAACTAGTACTAGATATATTTAAAGTTTAGGGTGGTTATCCCCTAACATCCCCCGGCTAAAAAAAGGATAGTGTCCTTATTATCCGAGTTTCTTTATATATATATAATATCCTTTCTTATCCAAGCTAGTTATCATTTTCCAGCTTCAAATATCTTTTATCCCAAGTTAAGTTTTTATAAGGAAATTTCTTTTACCTAATTATATAGTTATTATTTTATATTAGTAAAATATTAATTTATAATTATAATTTATTTGCTTTACTTGTAAATTACTTTTACAAATCTGTTAAAGATAATATAATTTTTTTTTTTTTTTTTTTTTTTTTTTTTTTTTTGTTAATTTAAAGTTTTTTTTACTATTATTTTTTTTTTAATTTTTATTTTTTTAGCTTTTAATTATAAGTTTATAATTATATTTTAAAGTTTTTTAATATTTTTTATTAAATGTTTAATTTAAGTTTTTTTTATTTATTTATTATATAATTAAAAGTTTTTTATTTATTAATTAATAACTTAAACTTTTTCATATTAAATATTAAAAGTTTTATTTTATAATTTAAAACTTTTAATTTATTAATTAATTATATAAGGTTTCTTTTATTAAATATTTTTATTTTAATAATATTAAATAAATTAAATATTATTATAAATTTAATTTTTTAAAATAATTTATTTTTAAAATAAAAAATTAGTAATTTAAAAAAAGTTATTAATATTAAATTTTTTAAATATTATAATAATTAAATTATATACTAGGGTTTTAATGTATTTAAAAAAAAATTAAATTATTTATAATAGTATTTTTTTTTTATTATTTTATTAAAATTATAAATAATTTTATATTTAATAAAAAAATAATTAAAATATTTAAAAATAAATATAATTATATAATTATAATTTTAAATATAAAATAATTAATTTAATTATTATATTAATATTATAATAATAATTAATTATTTAAATTATTTAAAAAATATATTTAATAAAATTTTATATAAAAATTTATAATATATAATTATAATTATAATTAATTATTAAAATAATTATAAAATTAATAATTATAAGTATTATAATAATTACTAGTAATATAATAATTACTTATTTTTTATTAATTTAAATAAATTATAATATATTTTAAAAAAAGTTATTTAATATTTTATTTTTATTATTTAATATTTTTAAAAAATTTAATAATAAATATTTTTATTAAATTAATATAAAAAATAAAAAAAAAGCTTTTTAATTATTTTATTTAATATATTATATATAAAATATATTATATATTAAATTAATATTATTTTATATTTAAAAATATATTTATAATAAATAATAAATATAAATTTAAAAATTATGTAAAAAATAAATATTATATAAAAAGTTTTAAAAAAAAATTTTTTTTTAATTTTATATATTAATATTTCAAATAAAAATATTAATATATTTAAAATTTATAAATATATTTTATATAAAATTAAAAAATATAAATTTTTAATTTTTAAAGTTTTTAAATAAATATTTAAATAATAAATTATAAAAAAGTTTATTTAAAATATAAAACTTATAAAATATTATAATATATTAAAAAAATCTTTTTAAAAAGATCTCTTATAATTTTATTAATAATTTTAATAAATTATTAAAATTATAATTTATATTATAAATATTAAATATAAAAAATTAAAAAAATTATAATTTATATTATAAATATTAAATATAAAAAATTAAAAAAATTAATTTTTAAAAGAATTATATTTTAACTTTTATATAATATATTATATATATTTTTATACTTACTTAATTATATTTTAATTTAAAATATAAAATTTTACTTTTATTTTTAAAATACTAGAAAATAAAAATAAGATACTAGATAATTTTTTTTTATATTTTTCCTAGGGTTTTTAATATAAATATTTAAGTATTATTAAATTATAATACTTACTTAATAAAAATTAAAAAGCTACTATTATAAATATATTAATATTAATTAGTTTAATATTTTAAAAATTACTTATTAAAATAATTTTTTAATTAAAAAAATTAAAATTTTATTTAAAAATTATTAAAATATTTTTTTTAATTTAATATTAAATAATATTTTTTTTTTTTTTAAATTTTAATTTAAATAATATATTATTATTTACTTATTTAATTATATTTTTATTATAATTTAACTTTTATAATTATAATAATAAGCTTACAAAATAAATTATATTAAATTAATTATATTTTAATAATTAATTATAAAAAAATTAAATAAATATTTTTTAATATAAAAATATATTAAAATTATAAGAATAAATTTAAAATAAAATTAATATAAATTTTATTAATTTAAAGAATTTAATTAAATATATAAATTTAATTTTTTATATTTTTTAAAATAATTTAAATAATTAATTATTAATATAAAATTAAAATTAAAATTTTATTTATTAAATTTTATTTATTAATAATATTATTATAAAATATTATTATTATTTATAAATTTTTTAACTTATTTATTAATATAAATTATAAAATTAAATTTATTTTTTAAAAAGTTTTTAAATTATAAATTTATTTTAAAAATTTAATAATTAAAATATTATATATTAATATATTTTATTTAAATAATTATTAAATTTATAAGTAATATTAAAAATAAATTAAACTAGTATTTTAATAAATAAAAATATTTAAAAAAATATTTTTAATAATAATAATAAAAATAATAAAAGTAATAATTATTATTTATTTTAAAATTAATAAAATATTATTAATAATTAAAATTAAAAATTTTAAATAATTAGTATAAAATTAATAAAATATTATTAATAATTAAAAATATTTATTAAATATTTAATAATATAAAAAAAAAGTTATTAAATTTAAATATTTAAATACTTATAATAAAAAATGTAATAATAATTTTTTTTAATAAAATTAAAATTTATTTTAAATATTTTAATTATATATTATTAAATTTAAAAAATATATATTTTTTATAAATATTATTTAAAAATAATTTAAATTTTATATAATATTAATAATTAAAATAATATAAAAATAAATTTTAAAATATATTTAATAAATATAAAAATTTTAAAAAAATTAATTAAATTAAAAATTTAAAAAAAAATATTTTATAATTATTATAAAAAAAAAAAATATTATAACTTTTATTAATAAAATAATAAAAATTAATAATTAATAATTTAAAAAATAATTTAAAAAAAAATTAATAAAAATAAAAGTTAATTTAAATTTTATTTTAAATATTAAATTAATAAAAATAAAAAATAAAAATATTATATATAATTTAATAATAAAATTATAAAAAAAATAAATATTAATTTTATAAAAAATTAAAATTATAAAAAACTAATAATAAATTTAAAAATTTTATTATTTTTTTAATAAATTAAATTATAAAAAAAAAATTATTATATTAAATAAAATTAAAAATATAATATTATATTAAAATATTTATTATTAAAAAATAGAATATAAATTAATATTATTAAAAATATA
>NW_028145142.1:0-22862 GCF_050947405.1 Trichoderma evansii
ATAATTAAATTATATAATAAATTAAAAATATAATTTAAGTTTATATATTAAAAAATAATTAAATATATAAACTAATATAAGCTTAAAAAATTAAATTTTTAAAAAAAATATATAATTTAATTATTATAATATATATATAGTAATAAATAAGTAAATATTAAAATAAATAAATTAAATAATAAGTTACATTTTAAAAAACTTAGCTTTTATAAAATTTTAAAAAAAATTAAAAAAATTAATTATAAATTTAAATTTTTAAAAAATAAAAAAAATAAGAAAAACTTATATACTTAAATTTTTATATATTATTATTAAAAAAAATATTAATTAATAAAAATATTAAAAAAATTATTTAAAATAAAATTATTATTAAAAAAAAATATATATATATAAAATTAAAAATATTAATATTATAAAAATAAAAAATAATAATAAATAATATTATAAAATATAATAAAAAAAAATAAAAAAAAAATATAAAAATTTATTAAAAATCTTATAAATATAATAAAACTAATTAAAAAATTTTATTATAATTTAAAAATTTTAATAATAAATTTAATTTTAGTTTTAAAAAATTAACTAATATTAAAAAAACAAGGTTATTTATAAAAAAATTTAAATTAAATTATAATATTTTAATTTAATAAATACCTTTTACTTTTTTATATTTAATATATTTTAACTTTTTTAAATTATTAATATTATAAAAAACAGCTTATATTACTTTTTTTTTTTTTAATTTTTTATATTATTTATAAAAATAAATAATTTTAGCTATTAAATATATTATTTTTTTTTAATAGCTTTAATTTTATTATTTAATTAATTTTAATAACAGGAAATTTATAATAATTATTAAATAATAAAAAAAGTTTTATAATAAAACTTATAATTTTTTATATATTTAAAATAATAATTTAAATTTTTTATTAAAATTAAATATTAAATATTTTTTTTTATATAAATAATAAGATTTTATTTTAATAAAATAAAAAAAAATTAATATAATAAGTACTATATTTTTATTAATTTTTTTTTATTTTTAAAAATTAAAATTTTTTAATTTTTAAATATAATAAAATATAATAAATATTAAAAAATATATAAAAAAAAAATAATTTACTAGAAAATAATATAAATACTTATATATTAAAAAACTAGGCTTTAAAAATAAAACTAATAAAAAAAAATTATATTATAACTTAACTTTTATAATTATAATAACAGGCTTATAAAGTAAATAATATTAAATTAATTTAAAACTAATAAATTAATTAGTAATAAATTAACAGGAATTATATTTAATTTATATTAATTTAATAAACAGATTAATAAGAATTATATTTAACTTGTATTAATTTAAGATATTTAATTAAATATATAAGTTTAATTTTTTACACTTATTAAAATAATTTAAATAGCTAGTTATTAATACACTAATTATAATATAATTAAAATATAACTTACTAAGTCTTATTAACTTTAATAATAACTGATTATTATTACTTATTATTATTACTTATAAATCCCTTAACTTATCTGCTAATATAAATCTAAGACCTCAGGTTTATTTTTTAGGAATCCCTTTATATTACTAACCCTTCTAGGAACTAGTAACCAGGTTATCATATAATTCTTATTCTTTTTTTTTTTTATTATAATAAAATCATAGCCTAGTTTTTACTATTTCTTTTATTATTTTAATCTGCTATATAAATTTTTATTTACACTTATATTTATGCTGTAAAATGTAACAGATTATTCTTAGGTTTATATAACTATTTATTATATTATAAAGTGCAAGTTATATTATTTTACAGTCTTTTTTTAATAAAATAGTAATATATTAAATTTTTACTTTTAAAAGCTTCTTTGGCTAGCTTAAACAAGGCTTCTTTTATACAGTACTGTCTTTTTACTAGCGCTACTAAATTACTTATATAATTAAGCGTATTATATAAAAATTAGCTGTAACACGTGTATATAAGTTACCGCGTAATACCGCCTCGCATATAACTTCTTTCTGCTTTAAATTAAATTCCTTATTTTTTTAATAATTAGTGCTTATTTCAGTACTAAAAGCACGCGTTTTTAACATTTTGTTATTATATAATTGCTGTTTGAAGATTAGGTATTATTTTTGGTAGTTTGTTATTGTGTACTAGCGGGGTCTCTAGTGGCGCAGACTTTTGTTACCTGAGTGTAGTATGTAATATTTGTAATGAAAGCCCTAATTGTACTTTAAGTTACTGCTAATTGAATTATTAATGTCCGACACTATCACAATTATCGCTGTTAGATTAAGTGGTATATGTTTTATACCTCTATACTTGTACTGCATAAAGAGTTTTACCAAGGCTTTTGGTGTCGGGCTTAACCGACAAGAATACTTAAAAGATATTGTTCGCAGGTACTATGTTGGTTTTCGCAGAATTATAATATTGAAACTGCCGACGCACTTTCTCTTTCTATAAAGATATCAGCTAGGATGGCTGTAGCGTTCAGGAGTGGGGTTTAGAATTGTTGACTTTCAAGAAGATGTAGGCTACGGTAGGGAAGGCTTGCCGTGCGAAGGTGTATTTCTGGAGCCCAATATTCGGAATGGTTGCATTATTATTAAATCAAGTCTTGTACGACGATATGAATTGCTTGTCACTTATCTATTCAATCCCCTATCTAATGGTGCTCGCCGGTTTGTGTCTTCTCTAAGTGCAAGCAATTTTACGACCATAGGCTTGTTGTCATAAAGAAAGCAAGAACCGCCTGGATATATGGGAAACTGATTAGTGGATTTTCTGTTTAAAGAAACGGCTTATCTAGGGCGTCGTGATCTTAAGAGACTTGGATGCGATCGTAGAAGCCAATTTATGGCCATGATTTTGGCCGTTCAAATCATATCATAGGAGCAGTGAGAAGGAAGACATCGAAGGATTTTTGGATAATTTACAAACTACTAAAAAATCAGGTATGGTATGGCTACGAAGACATGAGCACGAGAGAAATTCGGTTAAGTGTTACTTAGGGTCAGCCGCCACCCCTGGCTCTCAGCTCTGCAAAGTAACCATAATATCTTAATACCATTTTGTGATGCGAATTAGCTGCAGTTTCTTTAGATGTACTTGGGGGAAACATTTATCTTATGATAGCTATAAACACTTAATCTTCGTCCATAAATGCCCGTAGAAAATCATATTGGCTGGGTCGATATGACAAAAGAGGTGGGCTGCTTGCGAAGCCTCAGAGCCCTTTTGAAGCAAATAGTGTACATTCTGCATGCCGCAGGTCATAGTAGTGATACTAGCTTCGTAAAGCGATGAAGTCATGTCGGTTCTGTCTTCAGGTCTTGCACGACTGATACTGGACTACCAAGATAAATATATTGTGACGCAGAAAGAACCGCTGCAGTTGTCAAAAGCGTTCAACTTTTGGCAAGACTGAATGATGGAAAGGATGTATAAGGATTAAATCGTGTCACGCTCCACTTTTGAAGATATCGAGCTCCTTGCATGGGCATTGTTAAGTCTCCACTGGGGGTGAACTTAATATGTTGTGCAAGCAGCATACAGCTAAGTGTCATCGTGTTGACATTTGTTGATTTCTTACTCTCTGTTAAGTCAGAAAAGCTGATTTGTCAGAGCCATTGCAAATTTCAATGCGCCTTATTAAATCCTAATATAATTCTTTCATGCATCATTGCCTCTACATAAGGCCCAAATGCTTGAACATTCAGCAGTGTATCTAAACTCCTGATCCAGAATATCTTTTTTTATCCAATTTCGGTTGGTAGAATGGTGACAAGACGCCGTCAATTACCAGAGGATGGGAGTTTCGCGAACTCGGTAGAAAACCAGACTGGGAATCTTTGGTGTGGAACCCCACACAGCAATTGCCCGCACTTGATCCCACAGATGTCCTTGTTAAATGCCGCGCTGCTGCTTTGAACTTTCGTGACCTTTCAAGTACGTGATGTACATTAAACCTTGGATGGTATACCCTAAAGTTTGCTGACGAGTCAAATAGTGGTCAAAGGGTCATATATACACATCCCAGACGATGGTACTGTTCCCGGAGGGGACGGTGCCGGTGAGATCATCGCAATAGGAAATCATGTCGTGCGATTTCGCCCAGGAGACAAAGTTCTTACCTTTACCTGGCAGACAGGATACTTTGGCGGCACACACCCTGGTTATGGAGCTGAAATGGCCGATGTAGGAGTTGTTGTTGGTGGGACTTTCCGAGAACATGGAGTATTCAATCAGGAGGGGCTTGTCCGCATGCCGCATAATCTTTCTTTCGAAGAAGGGGCTGCATTAAACATTGCGTATGTAACAGCATGGAATGCGCTGATGGGGAGCACAAGGCCCCTGCGAGTTGGAGGCACAGTGCTGGTGCAAGGCACGGGCGGTGTCAGTGTAGCTGCTCTACAGCTTGCTGTTGCAGCAGGTGCCACTGTCATTGCCACGACATCGTCTCCTGAGAAAGAGGCATTCCTCACGAGTCTAGGAGCTTTCCACGTTATCAACTATAAGCAAGACAATGAGTGGGGTGCTACTGCCAAGAGGATCTCTCCAGGTGGACTTGGTTGCACAAAGGTCATTGAGATAGGCGGGGCCAGAGTACCTGCAAGCAGAGTACCTGCAAGCAGAGTTTTGAGTCACTGGCCTCAGGCGGCGAAATTGAAATCATCGGATTCTTGGCTTATGTTGAAGAGATAGGGGAGAAGAGTCCGACTTTTTTCGACACTATCCTGCGCTCGGCCACTATCCGGGGGCTTCAAGGCGGAAGTCGGGAACAGTTTGATGAAGTAAGTCGCGTCATTTAGTCGAGAGGCATCAAACCAGCCATTGATCCATGCATTTTCGAATTGGCAGACCTGAAAAATGCCTACCAATACTTGCGGGATCGGAAACAGGTTGGGAAAGTAGTCATCAGCATCGCTACGTAAGGCAGCCGAGTTATTAGTAGCTATTATCTTTAGTGAATAGGCCCACATGTTATAGGCACTCTTATTTAATAAATTAACCATATGATAGCAAAGATGGTGATGGGTATAGCCCACTCTCTAACTTATAAATGAGTAATATTCCCAACCAAAATAAACATAAGATACACTTGCAAATAGAATCCAGTATACACTGTGCTGCAGCGTTTTTTTCTCGAGGCTTTTGCTGCATGGTGGCTACTGGAGCTAAGTATATACAATACTAAAGCGAAATGCTTGATCTGTCAACCAGAAGCTACACAACTCGACATTAATCTTCTTTTCCACCAATTCACGCTATTAATATATTCTCACTGTTTGTAAGACTTGAGATTTTCTCTTATATCATTTCTTTCTTATCCATCTTGGCTGATGCGCTCTATATTTTCTACATCTGGGCCCTTGCCTCTGTGAGTATGAGTCCAGTATGTTATGGATATACTACCTTTTAGGTCAATGTTCAACACATCTTTGCACTGTGTCTCATTGAATGTATCTTTCTCAGCTGAACACAGAGATCGCACCTTTTCTCCGGTGTTCCAATCGAAAGGATATATCATGTCTTCTGGCAAGAGAATTATTTTATTCGCTGCGTCGCCACAAGATTTATATTGCCGAATATTTTTACGCAGCGCAATAGGGCCCGTTAGCTGCTCTGCTGAGGGGTAATCGTACCACCATCTGTGAAGAATGCGCCTGCTCTTTTGTATCTCTGCCTGTGCGAAATTCACTGGGAATAAGAAAAAAGGATGTCCAGCTGAAGCAGCCATCCATGCATTAGGTATGTTGTGGTCGAAAGTTGAATCAGAACCCATGCGACCAAACAACGCAACACGTGCCATGGAGGCTTCGCCACCAGAAGTCTTGTCGAGCTCATCAAGAAATGAAACATTTTGGGATTCGAGAGCATCAAGTGTAGGGCGCAGACATTCGGTGTCTAAGTCGGCGTAAATCCTATTCCTTCATGTCAGAATAAGCTTAACAATAGACTTGCTTATTGTCTGATTTGTAAGCTTAACCCACCCGCCAAATATATACATATAAAGATTCCGTGCCAGATCAGCTCGATAAATGTCCCCAGGCAGACTTAGAAAGGTATCCTCAAGCCATGGAAAATATTGTTTGACAAGCTGAAGATTATCTTCGTCCGTCCATAGAACCCACTCCCAATCAGGATGCTGCCTGCGACACGTGTCACTCCATCTTTTAAATTTAGCCGGCAAATCTGTTGATTTCCAGCTTTGGTGAAGCAGCTTTGGAACCCCCCCTAATAACGGTTCTGTCGATCGACAGAGGAGCTCTGTTGGTGACAGGGCTGCTGCTAACTCTATATGAGAGGAGGAGTCTGTTTGCGGGTGCGGAATTAAAAATGGGCAGTTGTTGGAGGCATGGGAAGAAGGTACGTGATGTTGTGTAACAGGGAGCCGACAAGTGAATGGCTTAAAGATGCTAAAACCGGATGTAAAATATGAAGTAAACTGTATGAAAATAATGCAAAGCAGGAGCGTAATTGCTAGTGTACAAAGGCGACGTAATCGCTGAAAAAACAGCATACTTACGATTTATCCGCCAATAGCTAAGAATACTTGTATGCAGATTTATTAAAGAATGAAATTCAACTTCCTTCCTACGCTAACCTGAGTTTTCTACGTATCGTTTGGCTACTTATGCAATAATAAGGGGGCTCGACGTTTATCTGCCCTATTTGTCTTAGCTGAATTTGAACAGAGTACAGATTATTAAATTTGATTAGTATTATTTATTATTATTCTGTTATAAATGTCTCATTACCTACCAGAGTACATTTAAAATACCTTTTCCTCAGTATTCAAAGGCTTTCAATACCCAAGTTATCTCTCGTTACTCTGTTACTATTGCTATCTGGAAAGTGTATCTCAAAATTATTTAGCCTTGTAATTGCTCAGATGCAATCAGTCCCAACGTTGCCATTATGGAGAATGATACTAGTATCTTCTATCTAGCCGATGCAACACAACAGTCTAAGCCACTCTACAGACAGGCTTGGCAAAGCTATCAACAATCCCACCTTGTTTCATTGATGTCCAAATGTGGCTAGAAAGCGCCACGTTTGTGTCGCGTTTTCGCCAGAAATCCTTTGCTCGTGAATGCTATTGCAAACTATTCGCGAATGCCAGACAACTCTTGTAAAGACTATCATGTGGCTATACCTGCTTCAGGCATATAGGTAGTTGAAAGAGAATAACGACAGTAAAGGTCTAATAACATCTTGGAGGCTAGACCACCATGTGGTTCCTGGCCTCTATAAATGAAAGATATTTCACCCTTGCATTTACTACGTAAGCTGTTCACTGCCACCGCGGAGCACTAACTTCAATGTTGTTTGGTGATTGTATTACGCTCTCAGTGGCGCACTTTACTCGCTGTATGCTAATGTAAAATGAATTAACCACCTGGTATCTTAAAAAATAGCGCCCTTTCAAATGATCGAGCCAAAGGCGATGATATAAAAGAAAAAACACATACTACCTGTGGCCTTTTTTGTGGAGGGGGGAGACCCTGGCCCAATGATTTAGCGCTACAACCCTAAAATACCTTTTTTTTTAAGTTGCGCCAAGCATAACTTGCTAGTGCTACCTCTTTTGAAACCAAGAATCCTGATCTTGTGGAAGTGTACAATTTGGTTATGAGCCAGCAGGTGGCTATCGAAGGTAATTACAAATATAAATTTTTAACGTAACCACCCCAAGTCTTTATGTTGTCAAGTTGAGAACCCAAGTGGGATAGCCTAGCTTGCTGGCCTGCGATTAAGTACATACGCCCCCATTAGCGTATCTTTTATATATAGGCTTCTGGATGTCTAGCATGATGGATAAGCCCGAACGGTTAGACGCAACGGCAGTCGCCGGTGAGAGCATTCAATCGCCAGTGCTGTGCTAAGAGCTGACGGGATATATTGCCAGATACCATATTTGGGTAGCGTTCCATCTTCCATCTTCCAATGGTCAATATCTTCACCAATTGCACAGCACAGAAGCGTTTTGCTCGCCTAGGGACTGGGGTGCTAAAATTAGTTAAGAAACAAAGAAGAGCGAACCCATAAGCACAGGGATCAATCATCACACTAAAAGACGTCATTAATGGTCTTGACAAGATTGTGCATAGTATGTCAAGTCTTACCCGCTAGTCACCATGATGCGGTCTGTAATTTGTGCCATCATTCCGGCGTGTGTTTGCTTTGCCACATCAAAGATATGGAAGGCTGCGCACGAAATTTGAAGTGATTCTCGCACAGATATTGCCTTCCTCGATGCTTCGCTCCGCCTCTCTACCACAACAGCGCCCACGCGTCTCCTTAGCTTTGTTGGATATTTCTTACACGTCATCAAATTAAGGCACTCGGGGTTTTCAAGTCAAGAATTCTGCCGAATTTCATAACGTTTCAGCTTGGAATCTAGCCAATACTCCCATAGGCAATGCCAGATAATTAGAAAGTCAGGCTGGCGCGAGCTGCTTTAGGTCCTTACCACCACTGTTTTTTTTTTTAACAGAATATATATGTTTGATGGCCTAAACTATATTATTTCACGCATAGGTCGGTATCTGGATCTTTCCAAGGTGCTGATCAAGGCAGTGGTTTGGCGTTCATAGGTCAGGAATACGAGAGACAGTCAATCAATCATGGACTTCCTATAATTTCTACAACCAGTGGGCTTTCTACAGCCCCAAACATATCCACGGGCTCAAAGAGCTGGGAAAGTCTGAGCTACAGTTATTATACATAATTAAAAGCTATTATAGTTGAATCTGTTTGTATATGGGTTAAGTGAGACTAAAGTTAATGCAGTAGGTCTATAGGTAGGAAAAAGATATTTAAATTAAACTCTATATAAATGACTGGCTATTTAAACTGTTAAAAGAACGATAAAGATGTAACTTTATGCATCCAGTTACCTGGATCCAACTTGATTTATTTTCTTGGCGAGTGTTGAACGTGATTTGTCCTACTCGCTTGTTAAGAGCGTGATTGGGGGATGATATTTGGTTGATCAGGGACGTCCTACTCTGTAAGTCCAGTTTCACGACCTATGAAAAGTCGCGTAATAACGAACTTTAAATAAATAAACAGGAAAACGTCCTTGTAAGTGTTATTGCCCCTAGAGAGAATCCAACTTTCCATGGAATAGAATTGGCTTCAAATTATAATTGGAGACAATATTTTAAATGGAAAAAAGCTTCTACATTGTGATGGCTAAGAGATAGTCAAATATGTATACAAGCATCGGGTTACATTTAAAGAAAGATCTCAGTCGGCTAGCTTATTTTATATTAGCGGTTACTTAATGGAATGAGTTCTAACATAAATGCTAAAATATTTACACTGGTACTGTATGATTGTAATAATCTATTATATAGTCAAGCTACACAGGGCAAAAGATTAAGCTAGTAATTATAGTTATAGGGACTATTGTAACTAAACCAGTTGCTCATAAGAGATTAGTTTATTATGAGGGGGGACCTGATAATAATACGATTTCTCTCTCCCCCCAGGACAGCCACAACAGTTTTGGGTGTTATACCACGGTAATACTCTAATCTGATTTCTCTAACTCGAGCCAATAAACTGTTCAATCTATCAAAACATAAGATAAAAGGTGAAAACTGCCAACAGCAGTGTCGCCCCGAGAGGAGGCATATAATAAGTACCGGCGGTTCCATTTCCTTTTTTCCCACTGTTTCCATTGCCTTCTTGGTTTGAAGCATCGGGATCTCGGCTGCCACTGGTAATGTTGTTGGGACGTAGGCAGCGCAATGCTGATTCGGTGACGTTTACCGTGCCGGATCCTTGGCTCCACGTGAAGAGTACAGGCCAGATGTTTCTAACAGCATTATCGTATTCTGTTTCGTTATTATTCGACGCTGGTGGCAAGCCCATGGTGAAAAAGCGGCTGTCGGTAATCAGCTTCTCTGTAAATTCTTGGGCGTGTCAGCTCCTCGCTCTCTCCCTCTTCATAAGGTCGTACCATTAACTTACCAAACGATGTCGAGAGTATTCCCAAGGCTTCATCTTCAGAAGAAGATGGATTAAACCAGTCACCGCAAGACTTTGGTACAGTAATTGAACCACAGTCACTTGCGATGTTCTGGGCCGCGGCCTGCAAATCCTTCTGACACTGCTGGGATAAAAAGTCACAGTTCCCGCCTTTACGCGCATCGTCTTGGTTGGCCGCCGTCGCGTTGGAATTGAGACCAAACAGGATGTTGCCGCACATCTTTGCCATGCTCGTAACGTTGGCAGCCTCGGCTTTGTTCACGCTGTTAAAGCTCATAGAGACGAACTGGGTGAACTGCTCTTTCTGAGCGGCATTGACGCTTTTGTCAGTAGATCCATTGAGCGGAATATTGGCTTCAAGAGAGATTTCGATGTCCCAGAAATGCCCATCAAATTCCAAGGGCCCCTTTGGGTTTGAAGTATTGGATACTGGAATACTAAAGGAGCCGGTGGCATTGGCTTCCGAAATAGGCCTGAACGAACTATCTGGAAGGCCAAATGGCGCTTCATCACCAATAACATAAGATCTCCCTGTGCTAATGTCTGCTGCCATGGCTAGCGGTATCAAAATCGCGAAACAGGCTGCTCGGTGCAAAATAGCCGCCATTGTTGGGCGTGAGTATAACATGGAATTGTAGTAATAAGGTAGTAGCAATATATTTAAATTGAGTTATATTTTAGAATTACAAAACGCATATTGGAAGATCCCAGCTATATACACTACTAGGACTTGTCTCGTGTTATAATTAGTATCTCTATAGATCTCCTGGAGCTAAGCCGCTTATGCAGGGCCGCCTGAGCAGAGGATGAAAGAAAAGTCGGCGATGTAAGCACCGAAAATAGATGAGGGTTATATCGTGTCTGAATGTTAATAGGGCCGGCGCCTTTAGTGCTTTTTGTTGTCCTAAGTGGATATTAGTACCCACTGTTATCACCTTGGGATTAGCGAGCTTGAGAAGATATTGGGGGGCTGACGCCAAGGTTTCGTAGGACTTATAGAGCAACAGTTGAGATAGTAAGATAAAAATAAGAGTAGCCCCTCTTCTACAATGATATTGGTATACTGTGATAGGCCAAATTCTTATGGAACAACTGAGAGGCCCTTTCTAATTCTAGCCGTAGTTATGATGCTGAATCTGGCTTACACCAGTTGGCACTAGTAGATCGGCTTACATTTGAATATCCTTAACAGTTAAGCCAGATCGAAGATAAAGAAAACAGATCCAGATAACACATCAATGGTAGTTTATTATCTTCAATATAATAAATAGTAACAAATATAAAACTAAAAAGAGATATTAATACAATACAGTGAATGTCGAAGGACAATAAATCCCCTAGTATATTGGTTAATAATCTTGCCATTAATATGCATTGAGCCTTAAAGGTAAGATCAAAAGTTCAACTCAAACGTAAGAAATTAGTACGTTGTTGCTCTGAAACTAAGGCGCTGGTTGGTCTGTAACTAAGAGCGGCTCTGGTCAGTCTAGCGGGATATTAGCTCAATCGAACAGCAGGAGTGAGAACAAAGCTGCTGATTATGAGGTCACATCTTAGAAAAGTCTTCCGCTGTCAAACAATATTCAATGGATACAGGCATTGTGACAAAGTTATGGGGCGTCTATCGGAGATAAACGAAAGAAGTTTAAAGCAATCGGACATGATCTATTTCAGATCCTGCAAGTCCAATTGATGCTTGCTTAATAGGCTGGCATTACGCTTTTCCCGGTTTCTTAGCGTCGCACTACTTTGAAAAGTGAGACTATTGTATCGCCATATGCAACACACTCTCCTAATACAGTAATTTACCTCAATGCTGATGAGTGAGACTACAGCTATGACGGGCGGAGTAATTAGATGCATGATTTTGAAAACTAGGGTCAGGTATGTGCTGCTGGTGGTATCCCAATTACTATCAACCCGGGCTTGTCACTGTTTTGCGTTTACATTGAGATTTCGGCTTGAAGTCTGCCAGTTTTAATAGGATTGTCGACCAGCCACTTTCGCCCTTAAATTGGACCGGACGGGGCTATTTTGATGCGTATAGTCGGCATCAAGCTGTACTAAGCTTGTGAGTGATAAGCTTGTTGGCGATAAGCTTGTTGGCGATACGCTTGTCAGTTTAAATATTCCTAGTAACTGAAAATGTCTACGTATATATAAACCACAAGAACCTCGTCTAATTCCAAGAGTGTCCGTCTAGCTAAACATCACTGTCAACAGAATTCTTCAAATGAAGCTCCTTACGGTACAGGATTACGCCTGATATAGGATTCTTGAAGTTTCGAAATCGCGATATGCAATGCACCTGGAGCTAGTTTTACCTCATAAGTCAGACCACATACTAAAGGGCCACACATACTAAAGGGCCACCTTCATACGAATTTACATAGTGAAATACAGTATTAATAATAGCAAATACACTAATAAATATTATAATTATAAAATTTAAAAGAATAAAGGTTTAATAATTATAAATATAAAAGTAATATAACTTTTTATTATTAAATAAAATAATAAATTTTATTAAAAGATTTATTACTATTAAAATTTATATGAAAATTATATAAAAACACTAATAAATTTACTACCTTTTTTTATAATTTATTGTAACGATCCGTTATACCGTTAAGCCAAACAGGGCAAAAGATTAGCCCAATAATCACTATTTTAGCAATTACTGTAACGGAACCAGCTATTATAAGGGATTCAACTGTTACAGGGAACCAGGTCGTAACATTTATACATTATATTATTTAATTATAATAAATTTATAAATTACAAGTTATTTAATAATTTTTATAAAATTCTTTATAAAATTACTTTTTTTAAGTTATTAAATATTTTTTATAATTAATTATAAAATTTTTAAAACTGTGAGGTTTGGTGTAAATAGGTGGCCCTTTAGCATGGGTGGCCCTTTAGTATGTGGTCTGACTTACTGGGGACAGGGTCGCAAAGGTAGTTCGTAGCTTTTCGTTTTTCGTTTAGTTTGAATGAAATTATTCGTTTTTCGTTTAGTTTGAATGAAACTATTCGTTTTTCGTTTAGTTTGAATGAAACTATTCGTTTTTCGTTTAGTTTAAATGAAACTATTCGTTTTTCGTTCACTAAAAAATAAAAAATAGTTTCCTTTAAATGAAACGAAGTGCAATTAGTTTTCGTTAATGAAAAATGAAAATAAAGAACAAAATTAGTAACCAATTCGGTTTTTATATTAACACTATACCTAATATAGCTAGCTTAATAATAAAGATATATAAAAGTAGTATTTTTTTTTAATATCTTTATAATACATTTTGGTATTAATTTTCCTAAATAGGAATAGCTTATAATAATTAATGAAGTTAGTAACTAATAGTTTCGTTTCATTCAACCTACTAACGAAACGAAAAACGAAGAATTAGTTTTCCTTTCGTTTTAAGTACAGTAACTAATTTACAACCCCGACTGGGGACTCGCCCACTTGGTGTCTGCTCACTGTTCTGATTAGAACACGCGACGAAGTCAACGTCATGTTAGTCAAATCTATGTCACTGCCTGTGGTAAGTCTAGAAACGTTGTTCATTTCATCTTTGAACTGGCTTATGCACATACAAACACATCCACGGAAACCTAGCTTATTGTATCGCTATTAAGCCCACTGAGCGAGAACACGTTACGGAATCATTTGATCTAGATATTAAACTGA
The DNA here is from genome assembly GCF_050947405.1 of Trichoderma evansii. NCBI lineage: Eukaryota > Fungi > Ascomycota > Sordariomycetes > Hypocreales > Hypocreaceae > Trichoderma > Trichoderma evansii. Next base: position 13,708 of record NW_028145142.1, read on the forward strand.
GACGTGTATTAGCAAGGCCGGAGGTATCTATACTGAAGTTACCCAACAAAAATGAAGGATTTGGGACACTTTCTCATTAACCATGGTAAGCTGTTATAACTAGTATCGTAGAAAGGTTTTGGGTCTCTTGAGCATGCAATTAATAGATCTTTAGACATGATACAGGTTATGGATACAGCATATAAAATCAGGAGCAATGGCTCCGAATGCAAATTTACGCAATCATGCTGTTATATTGAGTAGCCTATATCGACATATTATCATTCCATACATCTTGACCAGGCATTGAGAGCTAGTCATGCGGCTCATGAAAGAATCACATAACTCTGAAAAGTTCAATATGAAGTGCATAGTATTAGTAGATACTACGTGGAATTCTTTAATATAGCATGAGGCTTTGGAAATTGAGAGAAAATCAAGATCTTGTTGGAATAATATGATGTTGTGGGAGGCAATGTAAATATCGCCTCGAGATACATCTGTTATGCATTCTGTTATCATTAGATTAGCTAAATAAGCACTTTGAGAGTAACGAGTTGCCTAGCGTCGTCGAGTAAGCAGTACAAACTTGGGCATGTATAAAAGTAGTTAGAGGGGCGGAGTCTCGTCTATACATCAAACATTTGAACTAGCGGATGCTATCTTCTTTAGAGCTCCGCGATTAGGAAGTATGACACATACTGGGGTGACCGTCAGCTTACCTGTGAGCCCTTGTTACTCATGACATCCCCTTATACTGCGCCCACAGATATCTCTAGTTTAATTGGCTTTCTCCGCGTGAGTGGCAAAACCTTAACGGTAGCATCATGGTAATTGAGCCAGTTTATGGTAAATAGCAATAACATAATTGATATATTGGTTTACTTTGGTAGATCTCTCATTTGATCAGACAGTGAACACAATCATGGAACAATTACTTAAAAGCTTCGAAGTCGTTAATTTGTCTGACATATGGTTGCCAGCTGCGACTATATATCTTGTCTCACATATTGTCTATCGCCTCTACATTCATCCTTTGTCCGGAATTCCCGGTCCGCGGCTTGCCGCAATTACTAGCTGGTATGAAACCTATTATGACTTTCTCAAGGCGCCTGGCGGTCAGTACTGGAACAAACTCGACGAACTCCATAAAGAATACGGCCCTATTATCCGTATCAATCCTAACGAGATCCAAATTCATGACCCAGAGTTTTATACCCAGATTTATGCTGGAGGATCAACCAAAAGGTATAGGTATGCACGTAGCGTCTCGGGGAATGGTTCACCTGGATCCATGGCTTCAGCTGTTTCTCACGATCAACATCGTCTTCGCCGGAGCTCAATAAACCCTTTCTTTTCAAAAGCTGCTGTGCTAAGACTTGAAGAAAGAATCCAAAGTAGAGTTAGGATTCTTTGTGAACGGCTATCTGGCTTTCTGGAAAGAGGAGAAATAGTTGACATAAGCGTGGCAATGACGTCCCTTACTTTGGATATTATCACGGAATATTGTAAGTCTGCTCAAAATGAATTACTACTCAGGCGATTATTGTCTGCTAAATAGGACAAAAGCATTTGGAGAATCTTGGAATCTTATGGACAAAGACGACTTGAGTTATAATTTTGTGAAGGTGATGAGAGGAGGCTTTGAGACACTCCAGGTTCGAAAGCTTTTTAACTCAATTATTCGACTGATTCCACCTACTATTTTATCTTGGTCTAGTCCAGATATGAAAGTGTTTTTCGAATTCAAAGATGTACAACCTTATTCCCAATTGCTAAGACGTTTATGCTAATTAATTGTACAGAGATGCTTTGAAATATGTCGACTGATCAAAATCGCTCATGGCGATATGAAAGCAAATTTGGTACTCCGAAGAGCGCGAATCAATCTCTTCACTGAGGCGCTAAACAGGCTTCCAGAGGAGGAAATAGAGACGCAAAGACTTGCAGATGAAGCTCTGGTACTTATCACAGCGGGTTCCGAGACAACTAGTAGAGCCCTGGCAACGATCATCTACCATGTATTGAAAAATCCACATATTCACGCTAATTTACAGCAAGAACTCGACACAGCCATACCAGATACTAATATGGAGGTACCTTATTCAACGCTTGAGGCTTTACCTTACTTGGTTAGACTTTTATCATGTCATTTTCTGGGTTATGATTTATCGCTGACATTCCTATCAGACGGCGATAATCAGAGAATCGTTGCGCATTAGTGCACTGGTGCCAAATCGCTCGCTATTGATTGCAGATGAGCCGCTGCAATATAAGCAATGGAGCCTAAAACCCGGAGTAAGTACTGTTATGAATGCTATAATAGTGATTCAATTGATGCAGGTTGGGTGTGGTAGTAAATAGACTAACCCAAACGAACAAGACTGCTTTCTGTATGAACACTTCCAAATACCTCCTTGATGCTTCCATATATCGTAATCCTACTATGTTTAATCCCGAACGCTGGCTTGGTGACGCACAGAGTACCCAGAAATTGCTTCATCATTTTGCGCCGTTTTCTAGGGGCCACCGAGGCTGTATTGGAATGAAGTGAGTTTCACACATATTATGTCGATGTCGCTGACAACTTTTGACTAGTCTTGCATACGCCGAGCTATATCTCGTTTCTTCCCATATAATCAGGCGCTTCGATATGCGTTTGTACGATGTAATTAGGGAAAGAGATGTGGACACTGTACGGGATGCGTTTATTGGATTGCCTAGTATGAAATCAAAGGGTGTAAGAGTCGAAATAATTCGTACAAGAAGTTAAGCATAAGATAATGTGAACTATGAATCAAATGCTGAATTAGGTAACACTGTATGATCCCCTGCGCAGCATTGTACAAATTTTCCATGCCGGGCATAGATAGTGCAGCCAAGAGTAAAATGGTGTGATTGCCCATAGAGTATACAATAATGTATTATCTCTTAAAACATCTATAGTAGACTAGGTAGGCGTTGTGGAACTGAAGCAAAGGGTATGTAACTGATATCTGTAGAAGTAGCCTCCAAACCAACGTGGGAATTTTGACACTATCAGTGGCAGCACCAGTTTACCGCCAATGTTTAAAGTAGACTACGCCTCAGCTGCACCTACTATTCCATGCCTTGCTACGGACATCGCAAGACTCGCCTTCTGTAGGTCATAAAGTTGATTTCGAAGTTTTGCATATTTCAACGATATTCATGTAAGACTTGACTTTATGAAGACTGCATTCTCCCTGTGTACTTTCTTACTTTAAGTATATTGGGTTATATTGTTAAGAATAAAGCATGTTTTACAGAATTGTATATTGTATACGGGAGCTAACAGAAGTGTTTTTTTTTTATCATACCTCGAGTAAGTATTTATAGCAGCTTGGTAATAGCTATCCTGAGCATGGCGAATATTCAAAACGAATCATCTCCAGAGGCCTTCATTTTTCTCGCTTTCAGTGGAGCTAATGTATTTGCCGAGAATCTTCCTCTAAAACGTTCAAAGCATGGCAGAATCCACGTAGCAACTTTTTAACAAGACAGACCTCTTATTATTCATGGTATTCTAAATCAGAAAACTTCCTGTATTAGACAAAACTTGGCATAATCTGGTGAGAAGTTATGACAGTGTCCAGCCTATTCAAATAATCTAGCTCATAATCAACAGCAAGGTCGTCTTGAACCCATATCTGCTGTAGAATGTTCTGTAGCCCATGTAAACTCATTAAACTCGAAGTCTTCGTTGCTCTTTCAACCTGCTCCAAAATTCTCATTCTCTGCCCATCCGTCCGAGCCTCACATCCAATAATCAGCAGTGGAAAGGGCGGATTGAAGGCTTCCAGCTCGTCAAGAAGTACATATGCCCTCTCAACCAATGTATCAATTTCTGGCGATGTTCCTGAAAAGTTTCGCGATGCTCTCTTAAGGTAAATTAGAGCAGCTAGTTTGAAAATCTCTATTGTAGCCACCCAGGCTGTGTTCAGACTGGACGCGGTATCTGATATGCCCTCTGGTGCCAACGGGGCAATATTAATTATCGTGTTCTCGAGACAACGCAATGAATTTTCGTATGCGTCGTTGTGGTATCGTACGTCTGTTGGTTTTTGAATCATCTCGAACATAATATACAAATATCGAAGAATCTCGTGTGAGCAATATGATACATCTTTAACCTATCTGATTTTAGATAAATGATGATGTAGACGCGAGGTTTTATAGTCTTCAGCCTAACCTTTCGTAATTGGCAAGTACCTTGGTCCACAGGCACAGAATTTTTAATTCCTTTAACAGGCTCTTTGTGTATATACCAGTGTCGGATGCTGAACCGGACCATGACCATATGATACTCTACCCAGCCCAGAAGTCCAGAAAATTCGCGTTGAAAGCATTGGCTGTTAATGCTTGCATTGTCGATTAGACATTTAGCTTCGCTCAAATGACCTGGAATGTAGAATAGCTTTAGAATTGTTCTTGAAGAGTCGGGCCACTTATAACATTACAAGGTAGAACAAAGGCCAATAAAGTAAACCAGACAAATTGATCCAGGCTAAGCAAGCAGGTATAAATAGACGACGCATCACTTACAGAACCACAGAGATACTGCGTTTGGCATTCCGAGCATCTTGAGCGCTGGTAAGCGTTTGTTCAAAAAAAAAAAAAAAAAAAAAAGGACATAGACTCAACCCCGAACATACCTCAAGATGGCACAGTATCATACTGGCTGCAACGTGTTGAACTATCGTGGGATCTTTAATATGAGGAATGCAAGATGTGACCATTGTACGGAGAGCGCGAGCTTTAAACCGATAAACATCTGCTTGCAGACCATTCCGATGGAACGACGAGAGCGCCAACGCCGATTGTAGCACAGCCATCGAAGATGGTGAACTGTCTGAAAGAGCTAGACGCATCAAAAGACTCAAAAAATTGTTCTTGTCAGGTTCGAAAGTAGCCAATGTGAAAGCTGCCGTATATATAACTACAAGCGTTAGTTTCGTCAAATTCTACAACACAGGTGTTATACTTACAGTGGTCAAGAAGTTCTCTTTCCTCATAAACTAATTTGATTGGGAGCCATGATAGCGCCATCGGTATATCGACTTTTTGAAAGGCGAATCCTTCATGACTATTAAGCCCTATTTCCAGAGTATTAGCTGTGCGATAGGTCAATTCCGTGAGAGAGTCAACCTTGATTCATCCGTAGGTAATGGTGGAGCTGGATATTCCATGCTGTCGTATTAATGAAGCTTATCTGGGAGACACTTTTTGTAGTTCCAAATCTATCTTGAATAGAATGGGTCAAGTTCCGCTTCTTGTTGGTAGCCTCTGGCCACGACAAACGCAACCCATACTGACATGGTCTATTAGACTTTGCGCACCTGGAACAACGTGGGCGTGCGCGGTTGCAAACGGTCCTGGAATCTGCATCGCTTGAGTAAGCAAGTAACGCACCGACTCAAAATAATACAGCGGATAGCACCTTTACAAGTCCAGCATTCATTCGTAGGCATTGTGAACAGATACCTTTACTGTTTATGTTGAGACATATTGGAAGCATTTACAAAAGAGTTGCCATGTTTTCTCTTTTCAATGCGCGCTGCATGGGATTAAATGTATTTCTAATTACTAATTACTACTTATCTTTCCGCTTTGAGCGATTTGGCAACTTTTTTGTGTCTTGGCATATTAAAGTGGACCCTCGTTTCGGGCGTATCATGTACAACATGATGATAGATTTGAAATCAGTAAAAAAGAGCAAACAAGGCTCAATGTTGATATATAAATGCAAAGCTATGCTACTGGTCTTTTAGTCTATTAACTCTCAGAACCATCTTGCAATCTTACAATCCTCAGCCAAGTCCCTATAAATCTTGTAACTAGCACAATGCCTTCATGGGTGATTACCGGAGTCTCGCGTGGCCTTGGCGTAAGCTCTTATCGCTGCTATATAATAGACAAGAACGTGTGACTAATGTATATACTTCATCATCTAGTTCGAGTTCATCCGTCAGCTCTCTGAAAATCCAGCCAATACCATCTTTGGCCTCGTCCGTGACAAAGCAGCCGTCGAGTCCAAGGTTGCCGCTGAAATCGGCCGGAAAAATATTCACATCATTCAGGCCGACACCACGGACCCGTTGGCATTGGAGGTAAGCTAATAAATAATTGATCGAAGTCGAAGTCGAAGCTAATCAGAAGATTCATAGAATGCAGCTCAGTATGTTTCCGAGAAAGCTAATGGCGCCCTTGATTATGTCATAGCCAATGCCGCTCTTCAGTCTAAGACTGCGTTAGTTGGTTTTAACACTCTGTAAGTGCTGGGCGGGGTGGAAAATATCGCTGAGATAGTTGATTCAAGACTAATTCTGCAACAGGAGCGGCGATCCAAAAGCTCTTGAGCAAGATGTGATTGACCATCTCCGAGTTAATACTATCGGCGCCGTCCACCTTTTCAATACTTTCATGCCCCTGATTTTAAAAGGTCAGGCAAAGAAAGTGATTGCTATCTCCACGGGTATGTCGGACCCTGAGATGACTCTCAAGGCTGATATTTACCAAGCCACATCTTATGCAATGAGCAAGGCAGCTCTTAATATGGCTGTAGCCAAATTCAGCGCCTTGTACCGTGAGGAAGGCGTCCTCTGCATGGCTATTTGCCCTGGTGCTGTAGACACCGGCAGTCTTAATATTAGTATGCAGTTGTCTTGATAGCTAAATAGAATACTTTCCGCTAACATTTTGATAGAGACAGAGGAGGAGGGACAGTTGGCTATGGCTATGTTTGGGAAATTTAAGCAGTATTCACCTGCCTTCGAAGGGCCTATGAAGCCAGAAGATAGTGCCAAATCGGTATTGGCACTCGTAAATAAGGCTACTGTCGATGGTGGTTATGCAGGCATCTTTCTCTCTCATACGGAATCAAAGCCGTACCTTTAAGACTATTAGTGGGATAACTGCTGGGGTTTTTTTTTTTTTTGGAATTTTTGCCAAAGATTCTCGCATATATCAGCTTAATATTTGCTGTTGAATTGCAACTCCGCTCTTTGGATACGTCCCATAAACCTCCGATATCTCCCTGGCGTGATATACTCCTATGTCTAGAAATAGCGGAGCACTTAAAAAGGAAGTGTTAAATAAATACCACCCATTAGGAATTCCTGGCAAGGATGAACAGTTGGGTATCTCTGATGCGGTGTATGAGAAGCGGTAATTAGCACCAACTGCCGCTCCCTCTTCAGATCCATTTATGATACCAAGAGATACAATAGGATACCTAAGCAGCCAATACTTTATCATTAAATGATTTCATATTGATTCATACCCGGCAGTACGGTCTGCAAATACTATTACTGGACTGAATTGTATTGCCTACCTCTTAACATGGTGGTGTAGCTATTTATAGCGAATAATATGCTCTGTCGTCAATCTGATATGAGCTTGACACTAATAATTATCTCCAAGCCACTCTACAAAGTATTTTCCAACCTCTTCTGGTTTCGCGAGCATACACCAATGGCCCACATCTAGCTCTTTCACTGTCAGGCGTGGGACCAATCCAAGAGATTCTACATCTTTAATTGCCTGTGGTCGACAGACAACATCTTGCTTACCCGCAATGAACAAGTATGGAACGTCGATTTTGTATCTCTCAGCCGGCAACCGCGAATCTTGCTCGTAAAAACCACCCTTTAGGAGCGATTGGTAGTAGCATAAGGATGATTCGTAACCGTCCTTTTCCATGCGCTTAATGAACTGTTCACGCATCTGGTTAGTGGCGTACTCTTGAACAGGCCCTTTTTTGTCCAGCTCCAGCCACGATTTAAGTCCATCTTTAGCACAAAGCGTATTCATCCACTCCATCGGTTCTGCATGAAGTGCCGTAAACAATGATTCAGTATGTTGGTTTAAAAGCGCTGGTCCAATGGCCGGATCACTAAACAGAGTCCAGTACCACCCTGGAAAGTAGCCAATTGATCTGATCATAGCTTGAGCAAGCTGGTCCATTACAATTGGCCCCTGCGGCGGGGGAGATGCTGGATAATTCAGCGTAATCAGCCCAGAACAACGCTTGGGGTGAAAGACATAGAAGCGATGAGCAAGTCCTGAGCCCCAGTCATGCCCACTGCTGACAACTTTCTCAACGTGCTCAGCGTCCAAAATGTCAATGAAGTCGCCGGTCAAACCGACTGAGTTGAACACATCTGGATCGGTAGGCTTTGAGGTATCTCCATGGCCTAAACAGTCTGGTATAATAACTCCATAACCCTGTGGAGTAAGATGACGTGTTGCGAGATCCTCCCATAATGCTGCATGATCAGGCCAGCCATGAAGGAGAAGAATGGTTGGCTTCCCATTTAATGATGTTGATGTATAATAGGTATATGAAAATCCCCGTGAAGTTGTCACAGTCTTCTTTTTTAAGGTATTCATTGCGAAATGCCGTTTACTGAAACAATAGCAAGACTTTGGTTGGAAGTGAAATGGATTTTCCTTATCAAGTTTGTTGGATTTTCCGCCCTAGAGATGGTAAGGCCTCGCTTTTCCAATGACAGGTGTGGGAGGCTCAAGAGTTTATAAACATTGTAGATAGAATATTACGTCAGCTTTAAGTATAAGCAGGGTTTGCTGGCGATCATGAGCTTGATAAAAAAGAAAAGTACGACAAAAGGGCATAGGCTCCCAAAACGTCTCTGGATACACACTCTGAAGCTTAGTATCAATATAACCTCCCATATCGTGATGAAATACTGCAAATTGCCGTCAAAGGCCTTTGCCGAATCACGATGGGCTAGGTATGAGGAACATGATCAAATCTGCTAGACTCTTCGCCGTCTACCCCTCGTTTTCCCCGCGTACACGTGGGCTGATTTAGTTAGCGGCGAGTTCAATTTTAGGTTGCCACAAGAAGTGAAACACTCCAATGCATTTTGAGCCTTAGTATTACCGATTTTAAGTCAAGAACCAGATTCAAACGCCATCCCTCAACCGATAGGAGTTTGAAAAGGGGCAATGGAAAATGGCAAAAAAAAAAAAAAAAAAAAAAAAAAAAAAAAAAAAAAAAAAAAAAAAAAAAAAAAAAAAAAAAAAAAAAAAAAAAAAAATAAAAAAAAAAAAAAAAAAAAAAAAAAAAAAAAAAAAAAAAAAAAAAAAAAAAAAAAAAAAAAAAAAAAAAAAAAAAAAAAAAAAAAAAAAAAAAA
>NW_028145141.1:0-22649 GCF_050947405.1 Trichoderma evansii
ACTGCTTCTACTGCTTCTACTGCTTCTACTGCTTCTACTGCTTCTACTGCTTCTACTGCTTCTACTGCTTCTACTGCTTCTACTGCTTCTACTGTTTTTATTATATAAGTATTCATTGTATATTTCTTAAATATACTTATATATATGAGTGGAACAATTAAGTCGTTAAGTTACGGCTGGGGTTCTGAATAATAATTCCATATATTAAATGTTATAATAAAAATAATATCTATGTATAACTAAGAATCGTTATCTTAACATCACATGTTGCGAATCAAGATGCCACCGACAACCAACGCCAGGGTCGCAAATACGTCTATAGCTTTATCCATCCGGGCGTCGCTTGTAATATGACCCGGGGATGTTGGTCCCGACCCAGAGCTTGATCCATTGTTACGGAAACCCCCAGCTGTGCAAGCTTTGCCATTCCAAGCAATATCCACAGCATCTCGCCACATGTGCTGGACATCCGCTACATTCTCCGGTGTGTAATAGATGTGGCAATCAGCAGGCTCGAACCGCATCATTGAGGGTATCGTATCATTCGGCAAAAGATGATTGCGTGTGTTGATGCCGTATTCCCTGAAAACTGTGCCTGAAATGTCGCCCAGAGGCAGTGGGATGAGGCCTGGGAGAAGTTGTTTAGCCGTTTCGACGTCCGCAAAAGCCTCAAGCTTGCTTAGCATCTGGACATCATTTTGCACAATCTCCGCAGAAGCTGCTTGGTCTCCCTTTGTGCCACCTATGGCTTGCATTGGTTTACTGCCTGGCAGACCACCGATTGCAATAGTTTTAATATTCAACTGCGTCAGCAGATGAAGGAATACTGCACAAGCTGTAGAGTTGATTAGTAACTTTTCCCGTAGACGTTCAACAACGGGCCATACGAACCTGATGCACAAGTACCATCACTGAGTACGACGACGTTTGCCTCCTTAAAAGGCTGTTTGTATGAAGCATTGTAGTATGGTCCATACCCAAATGGAATATAATTCTGCGTCAGATCCCAAACAGTGTTGTTGAGAGGCAGTTGGAATGTCGCTGTAAAATTGGCGTCGTCCTGTTTGACAGGAGGAGTGAATTCAGCGAGGGATGAGAAATTGTTTCCATTCACATCCTCCCAAGTATGATAGTTGTAATCATTGTAATATGCCTTCAATTTAAACTCCTGTTCATCCTCCGTGTCATTCGGCTTTGGTGTCAGATTTTCGAGAGGTATGGCAGCAAAACTGTCAGTCACCAGCTTGACAGGCGCCGTTAGTTCATAGTTTGTATGGAAAATTGTATGCGCATTCGGGAAGAGGCGGTCGAACTAGTATACTTCTGTCAGTATGTAAGGATTCAATCAAAGTTCGAAGCTTCGACCTACCACTTCAATAGGCGAGCCAGAAACTCCTCCCAAGTTTCCGCTTACGTCTACTATAAGTCTTTTTTTCCCTGCAGAGACCGCATCTGCCAGAAAGTCTCTTGTCGCGTTTCGTATAGTTTCCAGTTGAACAGGACTTGTGCTGAAGAAAGACAGAAACTGAGGGATCCAGAGAATTGCCACATCTTCATAGCCGGTGCCATTGAGGTAATAGCCAGCCACAACCTCAAACGGGTCCTGCACTACGGCATCTGGGTGTTCGAACATCCGTGTGACAGCTGGAATGGCAGTGGCAGTAGCCGATGATTGACTGGTTGCAGTTGAAGACGCTGCTGGTTTCGAGGCGGGAGCGATACAGTAATGTTGGAGAAATGCTTCTCCGTCGATAATATCCTCTCCCCATGTGGTGGTATCAATAACTGCCTGTGTTTCATACGTTCTTGATGTGCCATTTGCGAAACCGAGAACAGTCTCTTTGCCAGGATACCAATTGAAGACTGCGTTGGGGAACGTAAATGTTGCCGATAATCTGGTACAGAGTTAGCGCATAACTCTTATTAAAGGAAGTATAATTATCCCAACGGTATTGTTTTCGGATCCCTAGCAGTATTCCAGAACATGTAATTCCACGCCGAGTCAGGGTCCGCCAAATTGTAGAATGCTTCACTCTTTAGGGAGGTAACAACATCCTCGCCATTGATGGTGACAATATTTGAGACTTTGGCACCAGATTGGAGCCCGGGAAGATCATCTGTAATTTCTTTATCAGTGCTTGAATTTTATTTGACAAATCAATATCGCATACCGTAGACGTAAACCAGTGGATCTTTGAGCCCATCTGGGGACACTGATATCAAGTATACAGTTCGTTGAAAGCTTATTGCTGCAGAAGTGCATGTGGCAGTATGGAAGTGGCCATCGTGTGCAGACGACCACACCTTTGCTACGTCTATATCAAGATCGTATTGGCTGTTGTAAGCTCCGGCAGTTAGGTTTTTCTGAATGGTTTCCAGCTCTCCGATCAAGTCCACGGCTGGCCAGTAGTAGTCTTTTGGAGGATCTATTCGACGGTCAATGATAAGAATAATGAGATGTTGGCATGCACGTAAACATACTTTTGAGGTTGCTCAAAGTAGACTGAAACTGAGTGTATTTGATGATTTCGGAAAGGTAATCATTTGCCGAGGTATTGTTGATGGCCACAGATTTCAGGCAGTTATATCCCAAGTCAGGGTCAACAACAAGAGGGTCTTTGACAAGGTTAGCGGACGCACAATTCTCGTAATGAGTACTACTTTACCTGTCGATTTGTTCTTTCGCCACTGCTGATAGTGACCTGTGATAGTATTGCAAGCATTATTGGAGGCATTAACAGCAGTTGCATATGATACTCCAACTAGGTTGCAAAGGCCAAAGGCCCATACAATGCCAGAGATCATTTCGTTTAGTCCGAGAGATTAAAAGAGTGTTAGGGAAACCAAGACGTAAGATGAGTTTGTAGTTTGAAGTTGTTATGGATGGCCGCCATGAGGTTTATATAGCATTTTATGTGGCTTTCGCCCAGATCATTAACCAATAGTTTCATCATAAGCTTCAAGAAATGCGAGAAACTGATTTGCGGCTGTACTGTAAGCAAGAATATGCACTGCCAAGGAGCTCGGAAACTGATGTTTTTGGAGCAATGATTGGCGGCATCACTGATGGAAATCCTTTAATAATTTTAGATTATTTAGCTTGTAATAAGTAAATACATGTCATCGTGCCCCCTTTCTCCTGCTAGTAAGCAATTCGGAATAAGCTTCGCAAATTGACACGAATCCGGTAACCACACGAAAGATCGCTCCCTTAGGCGCTCGTCTAGGCAATCAATGAAGCCAAAGCGCATTTTCTTGTCAAGGCAGATTTGCGCCTATACGAGTCTCTCATACCTGTATTGAGACATGCCACTCACTCAAAATGGCTTGTTTCTAAATGAGGCTCGTCTAAACAGGAACCAATATCGTTTTAAAATCTGCAAGGCCCTCCGTAATTGGCTTATTCTTCTTACCAGACCCCATGCCCGATAGGCTTTCTCCGAAACACTTGTTTAAAGTGTTTCAAAGACTACCTATCTAAGAATCATAGCGCTAGTAGAACCTTACGGTAAACGCCTTGTAGATCGATGGTTGACCATATCAAGAAGGTGGTTTCCTTTGTTTAAACGACAGTATCACTCTACAAAGTGATTTGGAAAATAAAATCATTTCTTTCGCCTAAAAAGTTGCCTTTATGCCTTTTGGCAAGTCTATGAAATGGGAATATATAGAAAGAGCGAAATGTACGGTTTGGAAAACTCGAGATTTATAAAAGTAACACATTAAACTGCTGAGATCAAATCACACCACCAGCCCTCTCCAGGCATTGCATTCTCTTATCCGTTCCTGAGATATTCCGGATGAAGATTTAAAGTGATAAAGAATTCTCTTCTCAAATAAGAGACTAGCTTAGCAAGCTCTATTGGTAGTTGTTAAAAGAGTGCTATAGTGTATGCAAGGACTGGATAACTTACGCTGCGGCTGCTATTCCAGCCCGTTTTCTTCGATTGCTTTCTGCAACCTCATAACCGTAGTCTCTAACATCCTCCTTGTATCTTCTTCCATTACGGCCGATTCCCATACGCCTGGGTGGCTCCACATATGGGTTCGAAAACTGTACAGGCTGGGGAGCCATCATTTGAGGTGCTGCATTGGGCGGCATCTGTGCCTGCTCTGCCGCTTTGTTTTTTTTGTGCTTTGAAAAGAGGAAAGGTAGCAAAAGGAGGCACATGATTTCTGGTGCAAAATGATAGTTTCTATAATGAATGATTGATAGAGTCAACTCGAGTCTGACCTGATAAGCCGCTGGATATATAATCTCTTTTATAAAACAAATCGTTGCTATCCCACCGCTATAATAATAATAATAATATGGATGTAAATGGATAGGTAGCAGCTAGGCTGAGAGATGTAGATCATTGCCTTGAATGTGCTATTTTGCGAAACAAGCCCCGCCTACATATCTGAGCCACGTTCAACCTTATGGACGTTCAACAAGATCGACTTCAATTTCCTTTTCTTTTGTGCATAATTTGACGTAAATTGCTTGCCACTTGTCAGCCTTCCTATCGATGCTAGCGCAACATCGTAATATTAGGAATTCTCAGGGCAAGGAAATCATTGGTTCTGCATGTACGACGAGGCTGATACAGTAGGCTAACTGATGATGACGGGTTCTCCGGTATATCCACATATTAATCCAAGTGTGGATCCAAGCCCAATCGGGATATCAAAATGCGAGAACTAAGAAGCTTCTTGTAATCCATGCACAAGGCTGCTCATAGAGATAGGGCTGATTGCACCCATTGTCGTAATATTATCCCCAGGCCCATTTAAGGGGTAGACTCGGAAAATGGATAAGTCTAGGAGAGATTTTTCATGCATGTTGCTTATAATAATTACCGTGACGCTCGAAACAGATAGACGTCATTACAAGGGCCTTAATAGACCATCATTACGTAGATACTGCTGTATACGACTGTACATGTAGACATAATATGGCCATCAGGGGATTCCCCATCGAATCAGGGGTCGATCCGAAATACATGGAGATTGAAATTTCGATGCCCATTGTACGTGTATTGTATGTGGCTTGCTAAAGGATCGTGTTTCGGCAGGCGCTTTGTTTACACAAAGCTTTATATGGGTATGATTTGACTACAGAAGCAGAAGAGCCTATATGCGATTACATCAATTGAAATCAAGTCGTTAAAAAGTGTATTAGCCCTCAATTGGTACATGACTTATTAAAATTACCGGCTACAATATTAATGCTTGAAGCACCGTCATGGCATAAATGAAAATGAATAAACTAAAATTTGAATTACATCTCTAACAAGTAACAAGTATAAACCCCGAAGGGGCCAAAAACCTACCGCCTATTATGTAAATAAATATTTGGTAGTTTATGCCATGAGAACAGCATGCACAGCCGCTCCTCCTGCAGCCGCCGCCCATACAGGCCAGGGCGCAGCCGTGATCATGCTCCCAGCACCTTTGTGAGTCGATGATGCCAAGTTTACAGATCCATCAGAAGTTTGCTGGCTGTCCATCGTCCTGGTGGCGCTTGCAACTCTGTCAGAAAAGTCTCCTGCTGTAGCTGGGACGGCCGTGACACAGGACGAGGTCGCATCAGCTGATGAGCAATCAGAGGCATCACCAATGCATATGTCGACTCTTTTGTTGACATCCTTTTTGCTGTGCTTGTCGCCTCCTACGCAGCAATAATCGATACCGTTGGTGTGCAAAGAAGTCCCAGGACAACAAACGTCGAAGCTTCCCCCGGGCAAGACAAACCCAGACATGTGAACGCTTCCAGAAGGGCAGCTATCGCGTCTCTAGAATTCTTTCAGTTAATTTTCGATTCTTCAATTCGCTTCTGGGCGAATGGGAACTGACGTCGAGGACGGAGCTTGCTATTACCATACAGGCAAGTAAGCATCCTGGTAAGAGCTGTGCTATCCGCATTGTAATCGAATAAGCCGCTGGAGGAACAAAGAAGATACTATTTAGGAGATACTGAGGCTGCGAAAGAGATATTCACAATGTTAACTTTGAGTGGGTGCTCATCGTTTCTTCTTGTGCTGAAAGGCAAGGACAATGCCATATTTATATCAAGTTTCACCTCTATCCTTGATTTCGTCTAGGCTTGTGAATAGCAGTATTGTGTACATGTATGTACTATCAGTCTAAATTATTACATAGTGAGATAGGATTCGCGCAGTCCTCATCCGCAAGGCGGGTAAAATTGGGCCAGCCATGAAGTCTAACCGCATTTAAGCCAGAATGCGAACGCACCAGCCTACACTTACTGCAGTAGTCTCGAGGCAGCGGAGACGCCGCACTTTTACGTATGGCCCCATAAGCTGGAGAAGGGCGTGGCAGGGGAGCTGGCTGTGTATTCGCGGATCAGACGTGCCGAGCAGAGCCTTTAGGAGTAATCGACACTGGCTGGGATCTTGAGACCTTCCTGGTGACGTAAGGGGTAAGATGAGTTAAGTGCATAGACAATAGACATCTTGAGCCCCTCGAATGTAACCTAAACATGGGCTATGTATAGAGTTGCGAATGCGCTAAGAGGAAACTGGAAGTATCTCTATAGTTATAGATGGTTAATTTCCCGGCCCAGGTATATCTCATGCTTAACCTGGGGGAAAAAACATGTCTATCGCATAGTATATATTGAGGAATGGGGAGAATTGAGAGTTGCCTCCCACTTGGGATAAGATCGCCGCTGTTCCTTCACAACTAACACGGCAAGTCAACCCAATTACAACAACTATGTCTCAATCCAAGTTGCCACCCACTTTCAACTCTCTTCATCATTTCTCAGCCTTATATTTAATCAACATCTAGATTCAACTGGCGTTACGCGTAGCGGTGTCTCCGATTGTTTGACAGCCAGCTACTACACCACTATCATTTCTCAATCGGTGGCCTGAGTGCAAAGGCAAGCTAGAGCAACGGCAAGATAGGCACAATGGTAGGAGCGCAGCGAAGCAATCGGTGTGACACGTGCCGCCGGAGAAAAATCAAGGTGAGCCGGCAAATGCCAGAATTTGACATGGGGGTTGTGGCATTGCCACCGCTGACGCTTCCCGCAGTGCGATGAAGGTTGGCCAGTCTGCGGGCAATGCAAGGCAAAGAACCGCATGTGCCCTGCGAGGCCTGCGCTCAAGGTTCTCGATGAAGGTCCAAAGATTCTTCGTCAACACAAAGCCGCTGCCAAATGTCCAGGCGACTTAAATGCCGAAGGCAGCATCTCTTCGTTCGTCACAACTCAATTCGCGCCTCTGCCAGGCCATAAACCACACAACTCTCGTCAGGGTTCCCACATTCACGACCCAGTACCTCTTGCGCCGTCAGAGCAGCTCTGCCTTAGCTTTATCGACTCACTACAACTCAAGAACTTCTCGTATAGCCTCAGGGTGCTCGGAGAGTTCGTTTGGGAGGTACCCAGGTATCTCGGTAGCAGCAAGGCTTTGGATGGTGCAATAACATGCGTGCTTGCATCACAGAAACAGTTGCTCCTAAATGGCAACGATAGTAGGTTGACGATAAACGCGCAGCTGTATAATCGCGCGCTTCTGAGCCTTCGAACTGCTCTTGCTGGCCCACACTCATGTTGTTCTTCTGATACCTTGGCGGCGACGGTCATGATGCATCGGATCGAGGTTAGTACCGCACACCTTATCCCAGCCGCAACGGCTCAATCTCTCAACAAGGTACCAGTTTCTTAAGCATTGACAGTCCCTGTTTGGTACACTACCTAATTCGAATATTAAAGTCCATGCTGCCGGATTAGCTGCTCTACATCAGAAGAGGGGTCCTCCGGATCCAAACGATAAACTGGCATTTCAAGCCACGGTGGACAGCCATCTTTCCATTGTAAGTGAACAGAAACAGAACTTGTCAAGAAGACTGTTATGCATAGCTCAAACCATAATGCAGATTCAGCTTGCGCTTTCTCAACGCGAAGACTGCTTCTTGGCTTCTGACGCTTGGGCGGCGGTGCTCGATAGACCAAACGGACGCACAAATGTCCAGATGGTCTACTACCGCCTAGTGAGACTGATGACCATATGGCCCACTCTTGCTAAAGAAAACTTTCAAATCCGGGCAGGAGATTCGGCGGTTAACCCTCTTATGGCGTTGAAGAGGGCACGTTATGTTCTTAGAAAACTCTCTCGAATTGATCATGATATGGGCGAGATCATCTTTCGCCAGGGCAAAATAACCACCAAACCGCCTCAAGCTACAGATGGTCTTGTTAAAATGATGTTTGAAGTGGAGGATACTCTAGCAGCTATGCTACTGTGTCATTTCGCCACGTTCAGTATCATCATACACCGCATAGCTCTCTCGATAATGCAACGTATGATTTGTGAAAACGAAGAGCTGGAGGGATTTGAAGATCGGATTCTATACCAGTGCCGCCGCATCTGGATGCTTCTCGATTACAGTCGTTCCAATAAGCCACTTGGCCTACCCATTATGACACCAGCTCTCTTGTTCACGTATGAGCCAACCAAGGATCCAGCTGCGCGCAGAGAGATTGTTGCAGCGCTGAACGACCTGGATAGTGGCCGGCCTGGGCCCAACCAGTGGTGCACGGAGAGAATTGGCCGCGCGACAGCAATGCTTCTGGGCGAGTAATTTACTCGTACAAGGATCTATCATCTTGGACTATTAGAATCGGCCCCCAGCATATTAAATTTTCATTGCCGCTGACTTGATTATCACCACTGTATCATTTTCCAAGGTATCTAAATAATCATTAATTTGATTGAAACTGGTTTCTTAGCTGGCTATGCAGAGTCACATTATCATGAAGCTATATTACTACAAATTACTGCACATATCTCACAACAGTGAGATTGATCATATGCCCCAATAAGTATATCGTGCTATAAATATGTAGATGGAAGAAGTATTCTCATCAAGAAGAGGCTAAATGTTGCCTCCAAAAAATCAGCCAGATTCTCACGTTAGAGTTTTGGGTAGGCTATGCCATGGGCTGATAAACTGTGTAATATTGTATACTTAATGTTTACAATAATTTAAGCTACCTACGTCTACTTACCTTCAATATCTTTGCCCTAGAACACAGAGCTTTCCCATATTAACACCATGTTCCGCCACAGTCTATGTCTTGTATCTTCTCCCATTGCTACTTTAGTCTGGCAAACAAGTAAATAGAGGTAATATAAGTAGTAGAAGCAGGAGAAGTTGTTGCAAGAGGCACGAGGTCAACAGAGAGCAATAGAACTGCATTGTGGATTGAAGCTATGAAGAAGCAAAAGCTAAGTGTCGACTGTGTCAACGGGGCTAGATATGTTGCTATGATCGGCTTTGTCGTCGACTTATTTCCTACATTGATGTTCGGCTTCGTTGATATGCAATCTCGCTTTTTCTTGTAATGTGTCTAAATGTTGTCCCATCCCATATTCATAGGTTGAATATCTAGTAGGTGTCTGTTTTGATATTTTCTTCGGATTGGCGCAGTAGAAGGAGTAGAAGTAGTATAAGTAGCGCCTTTAAAAGTAGACTTCCCTGTGACCCTTACGAGCGCCAAGACACACGTTGTTGTAGTCAAGATCGTCGACGTTTCCACCGCGGCAGTTATTGGTAAGGTTGCCAAAGGGATTTTGCTTCATCTCAGAAGGGGAGAAGCAGTCCCAGCGGTCGGTGCAGCCTTTTGAGTGGGGAAACGTGAAGGTCAAGAAGGTGGAAGTGCCTTGATGTAGAGTTTGATCAAACTCAGTCCTGACTTCCTCAGCGACATGACGAAGAGACTCGGGAAATGTGACCAGGCGATCCCAAAATGACGGTGGGTACACGATTGTAATGTATTCCGTGTTCACATACAGTGACACACAAACGAATTTTCCCTCGGTCGCCGCGAGAATGAACTCTGAAAGATGTGCATCCTTGGGAACGTTGTCGAACATCTCGTTGTACTCTTCGTTTTTATGCTTCACTTCAACTGCTCCTTCGAAAACAGCCTTCGTTATCCCTCACACTCACCATAGTCGGAAACAACCTCATTCCCAAGGTTATGACGCCTATCTAGCTGTGAATTCTTATGGTTTATAGTCGACGCGATGGCCCACTCGCGCTAGATAGATATCATAAAGATCTGAAATCGATCGAGAGAGATGACTTCGCGTTCAGAGATTGTAAGGCATCGACGACCCGCGTGTTTTCCTTGACAGATCGCGCAGATGATGATTGGCTGACAGGTGCGCTGTTTATGGCCTAGAAGAAGGCAGAGGTTACAGAAATGCTTCCATCCAATGACTTTGATGAATGCGTCGCGCGTTTTCAGGTAGTCGCGCAGGTCATTCATTATGCATGCCTTGTTTCCACGAAGGATGCTTTCTTTACCGACGAAGATAGTAAGCACTTGTTTATTTTTTCCTCCACTACACCCACTCTTAGTTATTCCTCCTCTGCAAGACTTGGCGGAATTCGCGGCACGCTGTCCAGAGTCCCGCATCCTCGTTGAAGTAAGACTCGTCGTCTTGAAGTCCTATGATGTTGGTGGTAAAGCCGTCCGCATGCTCCAAGGTTAGGAAATGGGCGCAGTGAGTGTGAGTACGAACCGCGAGCTTCTAGATCGTTGGGTGGAATTTGACCGGTAGCCGGGTGAAGAATGTGAACTCTGCCATGGTTGGCTACGTAGCAGGAGTCTGTCTTTATTCCATGGAATGGCGAAAGGTTTGCTTAGGAAGTATCTCTTTTGAGGGCGTCCGCGGGGCCTGTTGGCTTGCAGCTTCGACCTCTGCCGCCGGCGTGTGCTCGCAGCGATCGTTAGTAGTAGGATATTGTATATTGTATGGAGGCAACTGTTAGGTTGGGAAAGCTCATGCCATTCTTCGTTGAGAATGTTTTGTTCGTTTTGTTGGGCCTCTTCTTCAAACTAATCAGGCTGAAAGGGTCATTATCGAAGCATAGGAGAGGGAGTTGGTAGATTGGGCATAGCTAGCCAATAGTATATATTTTCTTGAGATATGGTTTAGTTTGTAGCCAAATCATCAGCATGAGAATATGTAAGCGTACCTTCGTAGTGGATCGTTGAAATCGGTTCTTTTTTTCTTTAAGAATCATTCCCTCCTTGTTCAGCAGCGGAAGTGGCCGGATAGTCCAGATAAAACGCCATTTGCAATCAGCGTGACCAGACCATAAGCAATTGGTACAATATTTGTTCCACTTTCCAGAGAAGGAAATGAAATCATAAAAAGGGAAAAGAACATGATTGCTTGCGGAATTGACGGTGAAAGTATATGATCGAATGCAGTGGGGACAAAGCCGACTGGTAGGAGTGCCATGGAATGCGATAAAAAAAAAAAGGCCTTTACACGCTCAGCACGCTGAAGGGCAGCCTACAAAAGCCATCCTCGATAATGACCTGCTTCAACCGGAGTGTAAATGTGCGGACTCTTGCTCTTTCTAGAAGCAGCCTTGACAAAAGACCCATCTTGCTTGGATCGAATAGTTGTCCTCCAAAAAATAGTCCTCAGGGATCTCGTTTGTCTTTAAAGTCGCTCTTGATGATCGTGTAAGGAGTTTTTGACTGGTGATATGCCATGAATGTGAATTCCAACATTGAGCTCCGCAGGTGTGGCTGGGGCACGTCGCGTTATTGATAGGCATGATCAATCAGTAAACCTTAATTGAAAACGATACATTAGCAACTACGAATCGATTAATGAACTTTGTGTTTCTTACCATATAACAACATAAATATAACAACACCGACATGGGATCAACTATCGAGATCCTAGCATCTTTCCATTGCCATTTCTTGGATAACTCGGGTTGGTTGAATTTCATAATGATAAGCATTTGGCACCTTATCACAAGTCGTGAGACGTACCTCGCGAGGGTGGTTGAAAGAAAGAAAAGAAGGAAAGAAAAGAAGGAAAGAGAAAGAAAAAAAACAAGAGTAAGAAAATACAAGGGTTTTTATACTTGACCAGTGCCCCGTGTCTGCCCTCATGATCACGCGGTAACACAAGGGCTGTTATCACGGCTAGCTGCATGGCTATTACTCCTCTCTACATGGCTTTGAATGGGGGAGACAGATTGGAATCAACTAGAGAGAGATGCGGAAAAGAAGAGTATGGAAGATATAAGGTTCAATATCTACTTGTTAACTTCACGTGCCTTCAATGAAAAGCGGGAATATAATAGAGCTGAATTTCTCTTGGATGAACCATATGGAACATACATGTATATTCATATACAATCTAATCCCCTATCTTGTGTTACAGCCTTTTATGCGCTACCAGGTGCCTTGACCGCCTTTGCAATCAGCAGCTCGAGTATAGCATGAGCAACTTCAACAGCCGCAATTGCAGTAATCTCGCCGTTATCATCATATGCTGGTGCTACTTCCACCACATCCCCGCCAATGATATTCAGGCCTTCCAGACCGGCTAGAATGGTTAACAACTCGCGAGTGCTCCAGCCGCCCGGCTCTGGGGTACCAGTTGCTGTGCATCCAATTCTCTCCATCAGCAACTGCACTGTACAAATGGGGCTAATATCTCTTGCAAGGTGAGGGAGCTTACCGGGAGCAAATGCCAAGTCCAGTACATCGATATCAACACTAATATAAGTCCTAGTATCGCCGACACGTTCTCGAATTTGATCGATTATGGCCCGGGTTCCATTGGTGTCAATCTGCCGAGCCGTAATGATTTCAAATCCGCATCGTACATCGTTTCTTATATCTGCTTTTCGACGAGTCAAGGGAGCGCGGATACCGGCATGGATTGAAGAATTGAGAATGAGTCCCTGCAAAGTATGTGTCAATATTGTCACTACGGTAATCATATAAATCATACTTCTTCATGAGCTATGTGTAGAAATGTGCCATGGTTTAGGCCTCTGGATAAATATTAGCAAACATGGTATACCAGAGTCACATCACGCCTTACGCATAATCCGATATGCCACCGCCTTTGTCAAAGTTAGTACGAGATTGTTTTATCAATAGGGCTCAGGGACGCCATACCTAGAACCGCTGGATCCCACGTATCTGTATAAAAAATTAGCAATCCAATCTATCATCGCCAAGAAGAACCTGGGTCTCACCGATATGACTGTCAAAGTGAATTACTGAAACCGGCCCCCATCGCTTATGCGTGGAGCGCAACGCTGAGAGAGTTGTTGTGTGGTCACCTCCCAAAGTTATAATTCTTGGAATAGTTGATTCATCGGGGTGAGCTGTTGATCGCCCAGAGATGACCTTGTGAGCCTGATCAAGTGTCTTGAGTGCAGCACGGTTATCAAGCCACGTCAATGGAGCATCAAAGCAGTCAACAATCCGGGCCCAGTCATGGACGGGATCACGACCTAATTGTAAATGGTAAGTAGACCATACAGACACGACTTTTTTTTTTAATAAAAACTCCTCACCTGTATAGATGCTATATCCATATGCCTTCCGCTGGCTGGCGCTTCGGATAGCATTTGGCCCAAATCTGGCACCCGGCCTTGCAGTAACGGCCTATATCCAAACAGTTAGTCTAAGACATTCCGAGATAGTTTGAGGCCGGTATCCACGAACGGTATCGAATGGTGCGCCTAAAATGGCAATGTCAAAAGGTTTCGAAGAGTCGTCATCGACAAAGCAGTTTTCATATGGAACATGCGCGTAGGTGCCTGTGCCCGAGAAGTCATATGTTGACAAGTCAATCTCATCAACGGCAGCGTCGGTGTGAGCCCAGAAGGGGATCTGGTTACCGCCGTAAGCGGCGAATTGATGAGCGTGGACGCTCACAGGTACTGTAAGCAGCACTGTAGATGAGATCCAGCGAATCATTTTGAACTGGTTTGCAGTGTCTAAGAGATTATGATCTCAGGTACTTCTAAATAAGTAAATAAGCTGTGATGGAGGGGTAGAATCAAGGCGTAATTGACATGATCGCACTTACACTATAGTTGCCTGATTAAGGGAGCTACATGACGCTAAAGCAGCCATCGACTTTCTGCTACTCCTTCAGTCTTAGCACATTCAAAGAGCGAGCACATTTCTCGATCAGCCGTTTAAGCTTCTTCCTTGAGTATAATACTGTCAAGATAGCCTAAATTTTTTAAAGTGAGTAGCAGATATTAAACACAATGCGAAGAAACCTTTGACGTTATGAGCGTCCTGTCAATGGTAGTCGTCCAGCGGCCATTAGTGGCTACTTCTCTTTGTATAAAGCAATTGTTTTATGATTTACAAGCTCCGTAAGCCTATTCAGTTACTTTTGTATTATAAAATGGCTTTATCAAATTTCGAATAGCCGCAATTGCAACTCAACTACGGCTTCTTGCCTGTTGGGTAGGGGGAGGGCAATGATACACATTTATCACACAATATTGCGCATTCAATTGCATTAAATGAGAGCTATAATAATATAATTTTTTGCTAGGAATCATTTTGCGTAGCAAACTTGGGTTGTTTTTCCTATCTAGTAAAGAGAATCTCATTGTCTTTGTAGATCAATGGCTGTGGCTTAGCCGAAATCCCCGTATGGGGCTACACGTCCATACGTTTCGAGAGTTCGCGTCACACGGAAATCCCGAAACGCCCCCCAAAATCGAAACAAAACAACAACAACAACACGTAATTGATAATTGATAATTGATAATTGAAAACAACATCAAATTCATGGCAGAATTGCCTCCTGCGTTCAAGGCTGCAGCCGCCATTTTGGCTGATCGCGATCGACCTCCAAGGCTTCGAAAAGCATATTCTATACGGACCGCTGCCGCACATTTCGACGCGAGCCCGGCTTCAGTTCAACGCGCAATTTCCTCGCTCCAACGGCCTGATCCTACTCCTAGAATGCCGGGTCGGCCGCGATCGCTGGCGAATGAAGAAGATGAGGCTCTCGTGGCCTATGTGATGTGGCTACAACGAGGAGGATTTCCTGTAACCAAAAGCCAGCTTGTAACCGCCGCCAACGACCTCCGACGGCGAAAAGATCCTGAAGTCGCAGATCTAGGGAAGAATTGGTATTGCCGATGGCTTATGGACCATCCGGAAGTTCGAAAATCTTATACCAAAGCTGCAGAGAAGGCGAAATCGTTTGAAGCTTCAATTGTAGAGATTTTGATGGCTTTTTTCGATAGATTGAACAACATTATCACAGATTATCGGATCGGCGCCTCAGAGTATTGGAATGCAGATGAGTGCGGCATACGGCTTGGCTGCCTTCGTGAACGGGTTCAGGTTGTGGTCGTACACACAACTCGATCACAGGTTCTTGGTCCAAACAATCGCGAGTCTTCCACAGTTGTAGCTTCGATCAACGCCGCTGGCGAAGTTATTCCTCCCTGGCTAATCTTCAAGACTTTTCCGACTGAATCCTGGTCAGAAGTCGACGCAGACGAAGCTATCCACTTCTCCCGATCAGAATCAGGCTTCTCTAATAGCGAGATCTCGTTTGAATGGCTTCACCACTTCAACCTGTGGTCTTGGAAGAAGTCAGCACAAGCACAAGAGTCAGGATTAGGATTTGAGGACTATTTTGGATGCGATGTGTGGCTTCGAGATCCTGAGAGGCCTTCGTCACCACCGTATGAAGTCCCGCCAATCCAACGGCCGGACGATGAAAAGATATATCGTCTTCTCGTTATTGACGACTTCATAGGGCATACAGGGCTTGACTTTATCGAATATTGCATCAAATTTGACATTATCGTCGCCATATTTCCTTCAGAGTTAACCCATATCCATCAACCTCTCGATGTTGGCGTTTTCCAACCCCTCAAGCTTGCACATCAAAAAATACTGCAAAGATCGTTCCAAGGCAACTCGGCGTGTACACAAAGAGATTTCCTCACAGCGTTTCAGGCTGTGTGCAACGAAGGCTTTACAAGACAAAATATTATCTCAGGCTTTAAAGAAACTGGGATTTTCCCTCCCAATGCACAACCATCGGTTATGAGGGTATTCTCACAGCCGCAGAGGAAGCGGGAGGCTACAAACCCGGCGTTTTCGACTCCCATGCCTAAGAAGCCTCGAACCCATCAAGCCTCAACCTCAATACATAACGCCCATGAAAAATCCGGTGATCTTACAAGCTCCTCGATTCGTGAGGGCCTCAGTCAAATCCGACAACAAGATAATAAATCAAGACAGGCCAACGAGGTCAAGATGATAAAGGCACAACTACGAGAGTGCCGCCGAATTGCTAGGCTTGAGATGGAACGACTTAAAAATCTGTGGCACCACGATCAACTTGAGAGACTTATCGCCAGGCAGAAGAAAATGACGTTCAAGACGTGGCTTCAACATACACAAAAGCACGGGGAATTTATTATCCTTGAGGTTCAAAATAAAGAATTTTCCGACTTAATCAACCAAAAAGATGATACATTCTTCTTCGATACAACAGGAGCACCATCGAAACACGTAGAAGAGGCCATACAACGAGCGCTAACCAAGCCGCACATCCTAGAGCGCACATCTGGGGGCGATCCGACGAATAGTTCAGTTGATATCACGACGGGGCCATTTAGCGATGATGATGAAAATAACAAAGCCACGCAAGAAACAACACAAGAAACAACGCAGATTTGTACACAAGAGACGGCTCCTGATCTCGCTGGCGATATCAGCGGCGAGGATGACTTCCACAGCCTCCCATCATCGCCAACTTCACCTAGGTTGAAAACGACGTCAAAAGAGCGCGGAAAACGCCGTACAGGAAGATCATGATGATAATGGAAGGCTTCAAAAAAACACGGAATTCATAGAGATTCAGTTAATATACTTAATTTCTTAATAAAAAAAATATCTACAAAGCGATAATTAATAAAATAAAATAAACTCTAGGGCACCTGCCGGGCACCGTGAGTTGCTTTGACCTCGATGAAGGTGACCTTCTATGGTTTCAGGATGAGAGAGTTAGAGAAGACGTCATGGGCAGGTTTGACGCTCGAGGTAAGACCATCTTGTCTGGAGATGATTTGCGTTAGCGTAGGCGGTGATAGCGAAAAGATGTTTTTGCAAAAGAAAAAAAAAAAAGGAAGTAAATAGGATTGTGTGAAGGCGGTAAGTGTGTTTTTGCAAAACATGAAACATTAGATGGAGCAAAAATAGTAAGTTTAGGTGATGAGCTGCTGGGATAGAATTTTGACAACCAGCATGGGTTAATGTGTGATATGATTACGCAGTGGTAAGTGGTCTCTGTTGCTATTAGAACTCGTATAAATATGTAGCTGGCCAGGAGGCTCTGCCTGTGAGACAATCTTGGGACTCTTTCTCGCGAAGTGTCTTATACATATGCTAGAGCTCTATATAAGTCTGTTGGTTATGGAGTAACGCTCAAAGTCCATTAACTAAGGTGCCAGAAAGGCATAAACGCAGGTTGTCGTCCATGCTTCAGCGACAAAGGTGAATCTGCTGATTTTGGCCAAAGAGCAAGACTGCACAAGACTTTCCAAGTTTCCGTGTCTCAACAAAGACATGCTATTTCCGTTAAGAAGGTGGAGATACTGACGTGAAACAATGTCACGCAAATACCTTAGAGAGAAGAATCAAGGTGTCCAAATGCTCTGATTTGAACCAGGCAGCCAGGTACAAGAACAAGATCTCCGCCTTCTCAAGTTTTTTGCTTCTTATATCCAAAGAGGCGCCCCTGTCATCACAAATAAGAGTGCTAGCTATTATGGTCCAACGGTTAAGACATCAGTTTGTGGTATTACTACAAACCACTGAAGACCGAGGTTCGACTCCTCGTAATGGCACTTTTTTTTGCCTAGACTTTTTGATAGAAGCGCTAACGCGAGCGACGGATATGGGCATCTCCTGTAGTAGCGTCTCTCTCTCTCTTGTTTTTTTTTTTTTTTTTTTTTTTTTTTTTTTGCTTCTTTATAACTTTAAATGCATTAAGAGGTCAGCCGATCTTTTTGTGGGGAATTAGGCAACGCAGCTTCATCACCAGTACGGATTATCGCAACTCAATTCTTATAGTGTGTGCAGTGAAGGTAGATAGATACACACGCTCATGCCAAATATTAAAAACCTCCTCCGATACCCGGAGGATGTGGGAGTCCTACTAATAACAAAAGGTTCAATAGGTTTGCAGGCGACAAAATATTTGTCCTTGTTATAATATACAAGACTCTAACTGAACTCAGCATCATATCATGCCTTTGCTAAAGATGGCGTCTGGATATAGAGTGCAAGGAATAAATAATATTAAGAGAGAAGCAGCTGATAGATAGACTATTGTTTAAAGAGGACGAGGAGAAAGAGGGGGCAAGGCTTTTGTTGAAACTAATTACAGAAAACAATGGTTGAGGCCTTGTCAGTAAAGTAGGTTAATTGGTTCTGCTGCTCTAGGAGCCGCTGCTCAACTTCTCCCAGATGGCGGTGGTGCTGTAAGGTGTTCGGATCATAATTGCTCCCGAGTTTTCTAAGAGGTTTTGTAATATGGTGTCATGGTTTTGCTACTCTGGGGCCTACAACTTGACTTCCATTAGATATTTAGCAATAAGCAGTCTACTTGGATTACGATGATTCCAAGATTCCCTGGGATGCTTTGGAACTAGTCGTTATTGGCAGGTACTTGCGACTTATATTCCAGCAACCACACAAGTATGCTGTATTAACTTCTAAAGTTGCCGATGTAAACCTTTCAGTTCTATATCATTATATTTAGTACATCAGTTACGACGGAGAATGGTGAGAGAGAGGTAGAGAGATTATACCAGACAGCAAAGGGACAATGAAACTGACGAGAGATAAAAATCCACACTTCCGTTTACGACATGACCTACGCAGTATTATTATGTAGTTGTCGTATTGCATAGCTGGCTCTTACACATTGTGCTCTGTAATGTTGCCAGGCTCCTGTCTATTTTTACACTACATATAAGTTATTTCTGCAATTGCTTAGTTATTCCAAGTCTTGCGAGTACACCTTACGAGTCTCATCCTATACAGATACAACTCCAACCGGGAATCACCCTCCAGGACGCCCGCACACATTCATTCTTCATTAGCGCTTATTATTCCTCATATCGTCCATTCTTCACGTTCCAGCATAAAAGACAGTGTTGCCTTCAGTATAATTACCAACGCACCATCATTGCCTTCTCCAAACAACAGCGATTAACTTTCTATACTTCTATATCCATCCAACCATCATGCAATTGATCCCTCTGATCTGCAGCACTTTCGCTGCCATGGCCCTTGCTAGCCCTGCAGAACCAGCAAAGCGCGATACACGCAACGTATTTATTACCACTGACGCGTAAGTACCCCATCTCCTTCATCACGATATAATTCTGCCTCTCTCCCTATTAATTCAGAGCGTAGTAATTGGCAGGGAGACCACGCCAATATTCCCTTTGGCAACAACGTGGTATACAGCTGGGTAAATAACGTCGAACCTTGGTTTGGCGAGAACGTTGGCCCGGGCTCGATTGGACCGGACCCAGGTGAGGCAACACTAAACCTCAGACTCTAGAGCCTAAAAGCTGGCTAACATTTCATTTTCCTGAAGGTGTTTGCTGCATCCTTTACGCCAATGATGGCGTCACCCAGTCGGGTACCATCTGCAACCCAGGGGATAGTGATCTCACTGGCTACTGGCAGTTCAACACCAATTTAATTAAGTGCTGGTGGTAGATGGAGTTTAGTATGGTT
Organism: Trichoderma evansii; assembly: GCF_050947405.1. Taxonomy (NCBI): domain Eukaryota; kingdom Fungi; phylum Ascomycota; class Sordariomycetes; order Hypocreales; family Hypocreaceae; genus Trichoderma; species Trichoderma evansii. Next base: position 19,598 of record NW_028145141.1, read on the forward strand.
AACAAGTCTCTTATAGTAAAATCTAAAGGAAGTTTATCATTTTACCATAGCATAAGTTATTTTCTTTACTTAAGAGAATTCAAATTAAGCTGATGATTCTTGTTACTTGAATACTGCTTATTTTTCTTACATCTTCAATAAATTTTCTTGTGCTACTCTTCAAGCTCATTGTATAGCTAGTTTGTAGAATAAGATGGTCCCCTTAGTCTTTTCCGCGATACCAAAGATGGCGAAATACTTGTTTCTGGAGGTTCAGCTGCACGCTTCCCCGGAATTCAAAGGCTAGATCAAGAGGCGTTCTCATTACGGCAACCCTTTCGCGTCGAGCAGCCTGTCTTATCTATGCATCGAGAACGTTGAGCAACAGAGGCCAATTCTGAGCATGAGTTTTGATATCTAATGCAATTGCGCAAATTAAAAGCTCGACTTCATTCAAAACCGCCTAGAACGTTCAGAAGCCATTTTTAGAATTCTATTATCTTGGTTTTGTAAGGTCCGAAGATGGACGTCAAGCTACGTTTGCGAAACCTAGTATTAACACTCTGAATTATCCCACGAACTAAGGGGAAATAAATCAAGTAATACCAGAAAAAAAACGACGGCACACAACAAATGATTCTATTTACAGTTAGTGAATCGAACACGGCAGACGATAGAAAGAGTTCGTACAAACCGAAACATGAAAATAAGAAAAGGACTAGGGGCCCAGCCCAGAGTTGTTGATTCTATTTCAAGTTGGTCAACTAGAGACGCTGCAGGGCGAAGAAATTCATGCAGAAAAAAGCGGCAGGAGCAGAGCGGGCGAGAACAGAAAAAAAACCGTCATAAACAATTTATTTTGAATCTAGACAACTATATAGCCGACAAAATGGAATAGAGTGGGAACAAATACTAAAATCGTGGCGGTAGCGCCGAAGGAGAAAAGTTTCAAACTACGAAGAGGGTGGTTTTTGCTCTCCAAATATACTAAGAAGAGAGGCGGAGAGAGAAGAGCGAGTCACCTAAAGGTTATTTGCAAACTTTAATAAAATATTAAATAGAGAGTGGCAAAGTATAATACAAGCCTTGGGGCATAATAAGGCGGCCCCTCCACCAAGCGTAGATATAAAGGCGCCATGATATGCGAATTAAATGCTATAATATAGCGGCTATCCTTTTCTCAAGCTTGTGTTACGACCCGACTCATGGTCGCAACAATGGGCCTACAGGGTAGGCAAGAACGGATTAAAGAAGGACCGTTCCACCAAGCAAGTATTACTCGATGCAATCGAGCATCGAGTAGATCGAGTACCACTCGACGCACTCGATCGTCGAGTCCGTCGAGGACGGATATCCAACTGGATATATAAGTTTGGACTCTCTACGCTCATTAGAATAACTTAGATAGCCAGTTGTTAACACAGAATAAAGATTGAAGTGCCATTCACTAAGTCTTACTTGCTGGTGACTACTCTTACAAGTTATCATCATTGCCCATAGATCCCCTAGCTCATCCGCCAACATAAACCATAAGACCAGGTTTGTCCCTTGGGAATCCTCTGAGCCACTAACTCGTCTTAGGAGCCTAGTGACCAGGACGTCACAGCTTGCATTTATTCCATCTACTCTATCTATTTCATCTACTCTATTCTCTATCTATTTCATATACTCCATCTATTTCGTCTTCTTTATCTACTTCATCTACTCTGTCTATTTCATCTACTCTATCTACTCCATCTACTTCCCTCACACACTACTGAAAATGGAGAAAGATGGAGAAGTCAAGCCCTCGGCCGGGTCACGAGAAAGAAAGCCACAAGATCTGCAAAACAATTTCAGGGGCAGCATATCGGGGTCAGAGCCAGTGCTTGATTATATCCAAGACCTAGATGTTAGGCTTCGCATGTTTGAAGAGTTGAATCGTCAGCCCGCCAAAGCCTTTGGACCTCTAAATGTAGCAGTATTCAGTGTTTTCATGGTCGCCCCGATTACCAGATTGGAAAAAATTCTTCATGATGTGCAACGCTTGACTGAAGCTAATGACCAATTAATTATCGAATGTGTCCTCGGAAATCTCATTTGTCGCGCTTTATACGGCATTCAAGCATGTTAGTCTTTCTCCCGAAACCCTCTTTCCCCTCTTCTAAAGATTCTTTATTGACTTGGTATAACCAGTTGCAAACAAGGGAGGATACCAGTACCGATCCACGCAAGCTCCACCGATGATGGCCCAGTGCCTTCACCAGGTCCAGACGCAGTTTATATTTTCCCGCTTCACGCTATAAATCATTCGTACTCTCCGGAACTCCGGAGGTTTGCTTCAAATGCTTGGGCATTTTAGTCGAGCCGATATCTGGTGCAGCATGAGGGAGCAGATACAGATCCTCGAATCACCTCAAAATCTAATCTGTCTCGATCCCAAATTGCATTGGTATTTTAATAACAGGGAAATGGCATTGAAGCCACTGCGAAAAACCGATCATGGATCTGTTGTCGTTCAATTACACTGGCTAAAACAGCCCAATGTTACGCCTTCAACTAGTCTACAGGGCATTGATATGGATGAATGGATGCAAAGAGCAGGACTGGCAGATAATTCGGCTTGGGGGGACAACATTAGCGGTTTATCCGTTGAGACAGGGCAAAGGTTTGTTCTTAGTGCAAACGACCCTGCACACGTTCCAAATTTCGAACTCTTGCAGCTATCCTGGGATTTACTTCGTATCATGGCAATCAGTGGCGTTGCTAGACTAGAAGATTTGTCGGATTATAGTGGTAGCGATGGAGATATTTATCATGAATCAAATAGTGGTATCTGGAGCGAAGATGGTTATGCTCAGCTGCGCAGTTGGGCAGAAGGTATCCAAACTGATGAAGAGCTCGAAAACAATGCAGAATCCAGCAGCTAGAAGCGTATAGATGGGAAAATAAAGTAAAATACTATCAACCTCTCTCTTAATAGTAAATATAATCTACTTCTACTTCTACTACTTCTACTACTTCTACTACTTCTACTACTTCTACTACTTCTACTACTTCTACTACTTCTACTACTTCTACTACTTCTACTACT
>NW_028145140.1:0-22306 GCF_050947405.1 Trichoderma evansii
TTCCTTTATTATTTCCTGTAACAGCTAGTTAGCTAGAAAAAATTAGCATAGGCATAATAGCTTTGGCAACTAAATAGAGCCTAACCAAACCCTAAGCAACTTCAGGAGCTGAATACTGCGCCTCCTTGCAAGCTCTTGACATCTGGCCCAAGGGTTAGGGTTAAATGGTGAAACTGCCAACCGGCTTGCACAAGAAGCAGCCGAGATACACCAGACCAAACTCGCCACATTCAAGGCCTTCTGTGCCGCATTCGACGAAGCGGCCAAACAGTTCACTACCGGCCCCGTCTTTCGGTGTTCTCAGGAATTCTCGTATGGCTTCCTTCAGTCCCAGGAGAACACACTCATTGGCACACCAACTATTGCGAAGACCTACGCATCTATCGCCTCCTCTGGCCCTCCTCCCCAAGCGTCCATACCCCTTTTCCTCATGACACTTCCCATGGGAAATAGGCCACAGCAACAGCCGACCTTTAGCCAAGAGCAGGTCACCCCGATAGCCCCGTCAAAGGACGATCTACGCGTCTTCATATGACTAGAACCCGACTCTTCCTCTTAGACACGTGAGAGCTACACCGTCTGGGCCCACGTTGCTGGCCGTCCTGGCATTGATCACGGTCGTGTATCGCAAGCATCTCGTACGGCGAAATCAAGCAACCCGTACCAAGGAGGTTACAGGATTGCACAACTGCAACGTCACTGTTGAGCCCGGTCACTAAAGTCGAGCACCCGGTGCAGAATGTTGGCGTCAACGTACCTAGTTTGGCTATCGCCCTCTAGCTCTAGGGCTGCGGTGCTTTGCCTATTGGAGTTAACACTAACAGCACTAGACATTTCCTGTTCTGGAGCTATACGGGTGAATCTTTCTATAGGGCGCACCCCAAGGATGCAACACTACTGGGGTTACAGGTTCTAAATTACTGAATTAATATGAGAGATTTGAAAGCGGTCCATAGAAGCACGTGGCGTATGTAGTTATGGTCAAGTCAAAGTCTATAGCCGAATTAACTGTGCCTTATTTGAAGCGTCTATGAATCAAATAAAAAGCTATACCACAGATTACCAGAATCTTGATCTGAAATAAATGGATCAATAACAATCAAGACAAACGCGGCATCCTATCAATTAGTAAAATATTCAACTAACCCTTGGTTTCATGCAGAACACTTCCCATCGTGGCATGATTTCCAACAATCACACAGTCTGAGGCTAGAAGAGTGACTGCAGACTCTAGAGAATTGCACATTGATCCCAGGTACATAGCCAATAGGGATAACTCCATATTCATCAGTTTCTCCGGAAGACTTCAACCAACCACACTATCGCATGTCCGCTAGTGGCAATTCTGCTGACTCTGTCTCTCAGGGCCAGTGGGTTAGCATTGGAATTGTATCACTCTCTGCAACTGTTACACTTCATTTTTGCGGATTTCGTGATATGTGCGAGCTGAACAATGTGAAGACTTAGATTAATTCTGAACAAAGGTGCTATTTTGTATACAATTACATCTTAACTCTCTACTAGTGATATGGAGCTTCTCTTTTGGCGGCGGCTCAGTATTCGGAGCCGAATTAGAGTCGTCTCTGAACACAAGAAACTTTTCCACAAGCTCTTTCCCCTCTTCTTCCCTTTTGTTTTCTTTTCTTTCCTCCCTTTTACCACTCTTCTCTTCTCTTTTCTTTTACTCTCTCCTTAAGCCTCTTTGTCCTTTAGAAACGGCCTGAGAAGTTCTGGTCGTATGAGCTCTAGAAGTGGCACCTGATTGACTACCCATGGAATGAGACACTGACTATTTAGTGGTGTACCTGTGGTAACGGTACTGCTTGGCCAATTACTTCCGCAACAGAAATGACTTCTGGCTGTACAATTTATGATGTATCTGAAACAGAAGTAATCATCTGTACCACCAGCATAAGCTAGAGACACTAAGGCTAGCGAGCTTACCATTTGGAATATAACATGTCAGTAGCCGCTAGCACCTGAGAACCTGTGGCTTGCATCAATAGCGCTCCAGTAGAATAAATTAAATATTAGACCAAAGAGGTTTATAACGCTGCTGGAGATTTAACAGCTTATTTTCAGTAAGCTAACTCTCTACTACTAGTAGTAAGCATAGTTTATAATAAATAAGTAAAAAATGCTAAGTAAAGCTCTAATATTATTAAAGATAATAGTAGATATAAATGATTTTATCTACTTGTGATTTTAGTTTTAAAGCGGAATTTCCAAGGCAGAGGTCATTCGCCTGGGCTTATAAATATTATATATAACATAACTACAACACCAAAAAATAAAAAAGTATACCCCTACTATTATCTTTAATAATACTAGGTATATATAATCTCTATGCGATGGTAAATTATTTTGAAGCTGGTTGCTGCCTTATATAAATCCTGCCGCTGCTGCCACACAAACCAAACGCATACGCTCTTTACAAACTAAATTGCATTTAACACTGTAACCTAGCCGCCATAAGAAACTTACTTAGTGTAGCCTTATTAGCTGTTTCCATGGCTGTCCAGGATTTATATTTTAAAGCAATACTTAAACCTAAACTATCTTTTAAAACTAAAATCTTTTTAAATAAAAACTTAAATAGTTTTATATATTAAATAAGTTAATAATTTAATATTAATATTTTTATACCTTAATTTATTATTTTAATAATTATAAAAAATAATATTATTATATTTATAAGCTTATATTTAAAATTTAATTTTTTTATATATAAATTTAATTTATTATTACAACCCGATCCTTATGGTTGCAATAACAGGCCTACAGGGTAGGACTTATCAGATTAATAAAGGACCGATAATCTAATTAGGATAAGCTTGATGAGATCGACTTACAAGCTACACGAGCTTATAAGCTTACACGCTTGTCCAGCTCGTCTTGCGAGCCTGATAAGCTGTAAGAATTATAAAAGCCTAACTAGATATATAAGTTCAGTCTTTACTCATTTAAATAACTTAAATAGCCAGTTGTTAACACACTAATTATAATATAATTAAAGTGCGACTTACTAAGTCTTATTAACCTCAGTGGTGACTAATTGTTATTACTTGTTACTATTACCTATAAATCCCCTAACCTATCCGCTAATATAAACCTAGACCTCAGGTTTATCCCTTAGGAATCCCTTTATATTACTAATCCTTTTAGGAATTTAGTGACTAGGTTATCATATTTATTTATTTATAAGATTAAGCAGCTATTTTTTATAATTTTTTTTTTACTTTTTATAATAGTAAGTATATATAATATAAATAATTAATATCTTGTAGTATAATTATTAATACCTTTAACTTTAATAATATTATAATTAATAAAAAGAAAAATATAATTACTATTAAAACTAATATATTAGCTAAGAATTTAATATAAAATTTTTTTAATAATAATAGCTTTTATAATAAGTAAATTTTTTTAATATAATTTTTTTATAAAAAGTATTAATTAGTATTTTAATTAGCTATACCTAGTATAAATAATATTAATATTATATTAATATTTAATTTAACTAGTATAATAATCTATTATATTATTAAGCCTAACAGGGTAAAAGATTAGGCTAATAATTACTATTATAGCAATTACTATAACAGAACTAACTGTTTATAAGGGATTTAACTGTTATAATAAACCAGGTTATAACACAATTCTCTCTCCCTCCAGGGCTTATCCTCAAGCCCTATAGCTCTCTAAGATAGTGAAGCAAAGCTATCCTTAGCAGCAGCTCTTAAAATAACAGCTGTTTTAACCCCCAAGGCACTACCTAAACGCTCCCTGTAGCGCTAACTATAAGCCTTGTTAGCAGCTAAGGGTTATCTAGTCTTGCTGCTAATAATAAGCTAGAATTAAACCCTGGGCCACCGGCTTCTAATAATTATTATATAATAATCTGTTATATTATTAAGCTAAACAAGGTAAAAGATTAGGCTAATAATTACTATTATAGTAATTACTGTAATAGAATTAACTGTTTATAAGGGATTTAACTATTATAATAAACCAGGTTATAATAACTAGCTTATTAAATATATTTTATATAATAAAATAAGTTTAAATATTATTATTTTAATATAAATAATACTTGCTAATAATTAACTTATTATTATTTTAAAAAAAAAATTAAACTTGTTTTAAATAATTTAAAATACTAGAATTTTTATAAAATTTATTATAAAAATATTAATTTTAACTTTTTTTTTTAAATTATTTAACTTATAAAAAAATATAAAAAATATAATTTATTTAACTAGTATCTTTTATAAGCTTTTATTTTTAAAAAATATAATAGCTGTATATAATATAATTATTTATAAAAACGCTTAAATAAAAAACTTAATTTAATTAAACTTAATAAAATAAATATAATTAAATTATTATTTTAATTTTAATAATTTATTTAAATTTTAATAAAATATATAAATTTTATAAGGTTTTATTTATTATACTTAATTTAAATATATTATATATATATTATAATTTTATAAATATAAATATTAATACTAATATAATTATTTTTAAAAATAATAATAATTACAAGCTTTTTAATAGTATTTATATAATAAAAAAACTTTTATTATTATTAAATATTTAAAATATAATTAAAGTTTTTAAAAAAAATATATAAAAAAGTTTTAAGTTATATTATACATATAATTAGTTTTTATTTTAGTAAAATATTAACTCCACTAAGTATAAAATACCTAGGAACTATAATTATATATACTAACTGCCTTATTAATTTATTAAGTCCTTACCTGAATTATACTTCCCTGAAAACCTCTGATATTCTTTTACTAATTAAGCTTATTCAGTAAGTTCTTTACTTAGTTCCTGAATTATAAGAATATAAAAGTAGTATTAGAATTAATAAAGAAAAGAATGGATACTTATTTAGTAAATTAACTATTACAGCGCTATGTTACAACCCGACTCTTATGGTCGCAATAATGGGCTTACAGGGTAGGCAGGAACGGATTAAAGTAGGACCGTTCCTCCAATCAAGTACTACTCGACGCACTCGACCATCGAGTACGTCGAGAACGGATATCCAACTGGATATATAAGTTCAGATTCTCTACCTTCATTGGAATAACTTAGATAGCCAGTTGTTAACACACTAATCACAATACGATTGAAGTGCGATTCACTAAGTCCTATTGACCTCAGTGGTGACTGATTATATTACCTTGCCCGAAGATCCCCTAACCGCTCCGCCAACATAAACCTAGACCTCAGGTTTGTCCCTTGGGAACCTCTCTGTATTACTAATCCAATTTAGGAATCTAGTGACCAGGTCGTCACACGCTACTAATTCTTTTTTTAATAAGACCGCTTTTTTATATACGGCTTAAAACAGAACCTTAATAGGCTTTATGCCCTTAAGGTAAAATATAATCCTTACAGGCGCTTTACAGACCTTTTCTTATATTTATAAATTTATTTCAATCAGATCCTTGCAACGCTCCCTGCGGGTTAGGAAGGAAGCGGAAGCAAGATAGTTAATCCGGGCTTTGTCCAGATTGATAGGATATAAAGAGAATGAGATTCTTTTTATTAGATAGGAAATTCACACACGTTCTTTACATAAAATGATGCCCAGGCTGGTACCATGGCCTCGTTTCTAATGTAATAGGGTCGTACCAGCCAGATCAAATGATTCCGTAGCGTGTTCTCGTTCTGTGATCTTAATAGCGGTATGACGAGCTGGGTTTTCATGGATGTGTTAGTATGAGTATGAGCCAGTCAGAGGTGTGTTCCTGACTTATCAACAAAGTAACTGTTATATAAAATATAAAGTCGAGTTATTTAAATAAGTTTTATTTTACGCTTCTTGTAATTCATCAGTAAGTGAGTCAACTTATAGCGTATTCGAGTGTTGGTTTTGTGTTAGGTGATTAATTACATTCCCTTGCTCTTGATCAACCGGTGTCCCTGTCGGCATAAGTAATAGAGTATCTTTAGTAGACAAGCTAGGACCCGGCTCTCTGGTATTATCATCCATTATCCTGGGCAGTGGCACTGCTGGGTCAGATGATTTGTCTGACGACTCTGGCGCCCTTTTCCCAATTTCAAATGTATGCAACCATTTTGGCCAACGCCACTCTAATCCATCGGCCAAGCCGTCTAAGAGAATGTTAGTTTTCTAAATGTCATGGAACTTCTGCATGTCAATGTAACTGACGGTACTCTAAGTAAACAACCTCAATTAAGGTGCCAAACCAAGTGGTAAGTCCTACTACCTGCCCAAATCCCCACGACTTGAAGTCGACATATGGAGAATGGTAAAGTATTGCCGAAAAGAAGTAGAATTCAATGATAAGACAGGTAATAATAATCGAAGTGGCTAAGGAATGACAGAAAATTTTGGTAAGGCGTTGGATGAGATCCATGTGCTGTTCGCGGCCTATGAGATACCTTGCAAGCCATTTATTCACCATAGTCCATGTAGAAGTTTGATCAGTCAAAACTTTCCACAGAACTAGGGATACAACAAGTATATCCAGAATAATAACGATTGCGAGAATAAATGTCCCATCGCTGTTGAAGTCGCTTCCTGCATTATTGGGTCCAATGTCCGAACATATTAACATGGGACCTATATATCCACATGCTGTTGGCCAAGCACCTCCCTGTGCAGCTCCTTTTTCCGAGGGAAATACGTTCTGGATCAGATAACCTCCCGTCGCAGAAGATAAAACAACGCTAATAAGTGAAATGGTAATTATGTACCACGATCTTTTGCCAAACATCATCAACGTGTAGAGCGTCAAAACAACGGGAATAAGGCCATCCAAGCAGACGAGGAAGAGAAAGTTTTGATCAATAACTGTCGTTGAGGCAAAATCGGACACGATTAAGACAAGAGACGCAATCTGCAGAGCAATGGCAAAGTAACATTGAGCCTTATGGAATTCAGCAAGAGTCGAATTGATGATCGCCGCATGCTTTTTAGCTCGATCTACTATGGTTGCATGGTGTTCACACTTGAGTTTCTCATTCTGTGATCCTCCAATCTTCAAAGACGCTCCCTTGTAGCTATGCCAATGAATGACGATACCAAGGATAGCCAGGGCACAGGCACCAGCAAGGGCGATGATGCTCTGAATAAGATATGAAAGGAGAACCTAGGCACGTACACATCCTATATTAGCTAATAAGGCCTCATATACGGTAATAGATATTTTGTGTTACGTACCCCAATTCCTGCAATATCAGCATTGACGCCTTGAACGTCTATCGAACATAACAGCTGATAGCAATCAGCAACGCCTTGGGCTGATAATTGGTAATTGTCAGTCAGCAAGTTGCCGACATCGCAAACATCACTTCCAGCGCAGTCGGATTGAGAGGTGCAATATGTAACCAAGCAGGTTGAATAGTCCGATAAGAGCTTTTTTGACAAATAATTTTTGTATTCTTTCGACGCTGAGAAGCCAATATCTGTTAAGTTGGCCGGCAGAGTTTTTTCTTCAACGCCGCGAGTGACGTTATTGTAAAGTAGGCAGCCAAGAAAATAGCCATAACCTACGAACGGATTACCCTGCCATTGGCAGGCCTCGGTCCAGTTGGATACATCGCCTCCTGGTGTTGAGTATATCGATCCATGGAATTGGCCTTGTATTGCTGGAGATGATAAAAAGTCGAATATATGAGTAGAGGCGTCGGGGGCAGTAAAGAAGTAATGTGGAATCTTAAAATCTGGCACTCCCTTAAAGCTTGCGACGTCAACTCCCATATTGAAAACAACACCAGTTTGGCGTAATATCAAAATGAGTTGATAAGGAAACAGCTTTTACTAGTATTCTACTATTTAAGAGAGTCATTAGCCAGAGCTTTTACCATACTCTTTATATAAGTATAGCGTAGCTACAGCTTTTGCTCCAACTTCACCCAGTTTGTGAAGCTGAGAATCTCAGCTGAGCCCAGTGAGGCTGTGTTTAGTGCGCTAGTAAGGATATGAATCCTTCCGACCGATGCATGCTAGGACAGAGTAGTGGCAAAAGTCATGGTGTATCAGTAACTAAGCGAGACATCTTCACTCACACATCTTCAAATCAAGTGTTTTCCGCTTTGCTGTCCCTATAAGGACTGCCTAACTATGCTCGATCACACCAAGCATTATGCAAACCACGTGGCGCGTTCGCATAATTTAAAGCTACCAATATCTATTATTACCAATATTCCATAGTTATTAATAAGATCCAAGATCTATAAAAGCGCTTAGGAAACTACTAAGTTATGTTATTATCACACTAGCTTTGGATTCGATGTCTATTAACTCTGCTTACTCCGCGGACATATAAGCACTTGACTGTGCTGTGTAAAAATCTAAAGATGACAGAGTATGACATAGATTTTAAGCTGTAAGCTTGTAATATCTAATTTGACGTCTCGAGAGGCACTGAGCAACTCAAAGTGAAGTCAAGGGTTTAAGTGGGTAGCTGCTGCACTGGCTGCACATGGCTCCCCATAGACGCACAGGACTATACAAACATATGGGATCCTTAGTCAGCAACGCCCGCTATAACACACGCTATAATTTTCTTCTTACTGCCCTATAGCTATCCTTTTTACATAACCTTTAATTACTATATATAATAGATATAACCTCAAGCTTTTTTCCTCCTAAAAAAACTTATTAATTTAAATAAGAATTAAAGCTTAATTTAAATTATTATATAATAATTAGTAATTATAAATAAATTATTTAAAGGTTTTATTTTATTAATCGTGTTATTACTTTTAATTAATAAATTTTTTTTAATTTTTATAATTAATTTTATAAAAACTATTAATTTTTAATTAATATTATAAAACTTTATAATAATAATTAGGTTATTTAATATTAATTAAAAACTTAATTTTCTAGCTATAATTATTTAATTAAGCTATTAAAGTAATAGCTGTAAAACTAGCTGCTAAGCCAGCTGTAACAGCTATAAAGCCCGCTATAAAACTAGCTACAGCAACTATAAAAAGAGCTGCTAGATAGTATTAAAAGAGATACTGCTGCTGCTACTGCTGCTAGAGGAGCTAGAAAAAGAGCTAAGAAAAGAGCTAGAAAAAGAGCTAAAAAAAAAGCTAGAAAAGGAACTAGTAAAGAAATTACTTACTTTAGTAAATGCTATTTAAAAGGTTATAAAAGAGGAGTAAAAATATATATATTAATAGATAAAAGCAGCAGCTTAGAAAAATAGCTAGAGGGGCAGCTAGAAGAAAATTACAGCGTGTGTTATAGCGGGCGTTGCTGACTAAGGATCCCGTACGTTTATACGGTCCTGTGCGTCTATGGGGAGCCGCTGCACACAAGCGCCTTACCTAATGCAACGTAGAGACGATAAGCTTTAGGTAGTAGCAGATGGCCTTGTTATCCTATTCATGAGGAGGAATCACCACTAAAATGGCACAATTTGAGTACATAGCTTCCGTGGTTACTTGGTTGCCATACTATTACCTATATTAGCTAAATGTCCTCAAAAATACCTGGGGAAAACAGCTTACCGCGGTGAAGACCAATTATAGTTCGGACTCCTTCTGCGTCGTCAGCCAGTGAACTGACTCGCGACTATAGGAACCCTGTCGCTGGTAGGCTTGGTAATACTCTTCCAGTGACTCTGCTTAGTAGTCACTATCAACATGGAGGCCAAACTAGTATCCATTAATCCACTCAGATGGCATCGTAGATAGCAACTTCTCTCGGTGACGTATAGCCCAAGGATACGTAGGTGGATTAGGATTGTCAGAGAACATCTCTCAGATGCTTTCGCTCATCATAATTACTGGGGCAATTTTAGAATCGAGGTTCAAAGCTTGGAAGCTTTCCCAAAGAACCGTATCAGCCCCTTTTAGCGAGGCTGGCAGGGGTGTCTCTTCGGTTTGATTGTAGGCGTAAATATGTGAACACCAGAAGCCAAGTGTACCACCTGCAGATGCTTAAGCAGAACTTCTAGAGTGGGTAAGTTATTCTATCTCACCTTAGCCAACTAAAAGAACCTGAGCTTGTATTTTCCTTAGCGCTTGGAATAAGGATAGGTAGACTAGGTTTAATGTTGGCGAGACACCAATAAGGGGCCCAGCTACGCAGATGGCATATAGCTTATATGTCAAGGTAAGCCGATGGCCGCTGGTAACCCCAAAGACCTCGTGCTCGCAATCACTATAAAAAGCCACCCAGAGGATTCTATCGTGGTCAAGCTTGTCTTGGTTGGCACCCCAATCAAATGTCATCTCCTGCCTCCTGTGACGGACTTTGACGTGACCGCCCTTACGCTCTACAGGTGAAATCGAAGATGTTCGGCGGCATAACCTGAGCCACGGCAGTCAAATGTGGTGCGAAATGCAGCAGGGTCAATCTGGAGAGCCTTTCGATAGCCCTCGTCATAGATTTCCAGGCCACCGTGGCCGAATGTAGCTGGCCGAGCATGCTGGAGGAGTCGATCCAGCCCGGCATACGCTCCTTGGACCGCTGGTAGTCTGAGCTTGGCACAAGCTTGGCCGTCCGAGGTCTCATCCAAATCTCAACGGATCGTAGTAGCATCAGACTCTCTTCGCTCGCTAGGGAGAGAGGGTAGCTCAGTTTGACCACTAGCTTTGACCAGTACGGAGTTTACGGATGGAGATATCGCCCCCGCATGTGAAGAGATGACTCTGTTCTGCTAAGATGCGTCTGAGGCCGTCGAGGAGATCGTTATTCTCCGAGTCTTCTGCGTTGCTTTCAGGATTGGACGCGGGTGCTATTGCTAACCCTGTATCGGATGACATGATGGATAACGGAGATCGGCTCTAAATGGCATGTAACCCGATGAGAAGTCGCACTATCGTTGCTGTTACTTCACATATACAAGCCTTTTACTAGCATTCACATAAAAGTCTAGTGCTATATAACCTATCCGGTGTAAATAATTAAGGATATATATATACTAAGAGGGGTGTTTTAACCAAGAGAGGTAAATTATTTTAAAAAAAGCAATTAATTTTTTTCTTATAAAATATTTTACTATTATATATTTCCTACAGCTTTAAAAATTAAAGTTTTCTTTACTATAATTTTATAATTAAACTAAGGGTATTTAATATATCATAATTAATACTATAATAGAACTGTATTAATAAATTTTTTTATATAATTATTTAAAAGTTATATATTACAGCTGCACGGTAGCTAGTATTATTATAAACTAGCGGCTTATAAAAAAGACCCCCTGTTAAGGCCCTGGTAAATACCTGTATATTCTCAGCCAATTACCCTGGAGACCTTCGTATATACAAACCTTTTACTAGCATGCGCATAACAGTCCAGTGCTATACGAAGTAGGTCTCTGCTATTCCTATTACCAGTAGATCAAGTTTTAGGCAGCCGTAGCTGGCCCCAGGTAGTGCAGCGTTCGAGTTCCTTGTGGGAGTCAACATTCCGGGGCCCCTGCTCTTGGACAGCTCATTGGCTCCTCTTTGCTAGCAATTTTGCCTGTAGCTCAATCATTCCAAGCACACAAGCATCTGCAACCTCATTTTTAAAGATTAAAAACAGCTTCTCCTACGCTAGTCTGGGCAACCTATATTAAGCAGCGCTAGGCACACCTTATATAAAAAAAAACAGTGTAACTAAAACAGTGGTTATTCTGTTATCACAACTAATTACTATTTCCCGCAAGGGTGGCCGGAGACTTTTAGATCTTGACTATAACTCGGACATTCTTAAATAATGTCACAGTATTTAACCTTTATAAATAAGATCCCTGATTTATAAGTGGATGCACTACTCTCGTATTTAAGCATGATATACTACACTTGTATTTAAGCATAATACCCCTTTCCCCCTAGTCTAGTGCTTAGTATACTAATATATTAGACTACTTTAATTACAGGCTTTCTTTGGGCAATTATATACTTAGTAAAGCTTTATAAAAGATTAATCTTAGTCCTTGAATAATATAATTAACTAATAATATTAAGTCTATCACCTCTGCCTGTTATAAGTAATTCTGACGAGCTTGATATAGTGGCAGAGGTAC
The DNA here is from genome assembly GCF_050947405.1 of Trichoderma evansii. NCBI lineage: Eukaryota > Fungi > Ascomycota > Sordariomycetes > Hypocreales > Hypocreaceae > Trichoderma > Trichoderma evansii. Next base: position 12,027 of record NW_028145140.1, read on the forward strand.
TAAGGAAAGTATCATAGCTAAAGGTTTAGTGGTTTAGTGGCAGAATCCACAATATGTGAGAAACTTAGAGTTCTTAATATATTCTATATGCTTTGTCTTAGTTTTTAACGAATCAGGTCCGAGTAAATAACTGTATGTATCAGTCCAGTATGTATCGTGCATACCGGCCCTTTATGTTTGTTGTTTGTTATTTGTTTGTTTTATTATTAACGTCCACTAAGTAAGCTAGTTACATAAATTTCTTCTGGGCAATAGGACAGTAGGGGCCAGTTTCTGTCTTAATCACCTCCACGTGGTCTTGTTCCTTCGAGACTGGCCTAGCTAGATAGCAAGCTTATCAACCAATAGCCGGAGGTGTTGACCGCTGTTCGCTACATTTCTCGTGATAAAGGGAAGATGGTGGTTCTTACAGCTGTATTAATAGCTGCTGCAATAGGCCTAAGAGGCCTCGAGCGTTGTGTCGTCACAAGCCGAAGCTTGCTTTGTTGTGTTGTGTGTTGTGTTGGCGGGCCTGGATGGCCTTAGTGTCTCCGCAAGCCGAGGCTTGCTTATCGATTGTGTGTCTTATGGGAAGGTTGCCTCGAAAGGGTACCCTGGCCGGATTTGAACCGACTACCTTATGCGATGAACGCGCATGAAGCCTGCCAGACGCTTAGCCACTGCGTCACAGGGGATGGCGTCGACAAGGTGAGAGTTTCGGTTGTGACATAGTGAGGACGCCTTTTTGCTTGACGTCGGCCTATTTTTAATATGTTATTTATCTGAAGTGTATGTATGTGTTGCTGTGAAGGCGTCTCATTTATCTCTGCGGTATGGAAAACTAGGAAGCTGACTCTTCTTGACATTCAGGCTTTAGAAGATCACAAGTGATAGTGGGTTTGAGCTAAGGTGCGGGGCGGGGTCGCTTCCTTGGACTAAAATAGGCTCAGCCTTAAGCGGGGCTGTTAACCTAGTTACTAAGTAGTTAAATACGGAGGATACCAGCCATAAATAGATATGCCACAAAGAGGTCCCTTGTAAGTGGGTGGGGCCCCAGGAATCACCAACTTTTGACCGATTTGGGCGGGGCATTGGTGCAGTAGGATGGGCGATTTGAATAGGAACACTCACCCGATGATTAACTTACCAAAATGCGCTACGTATGCATGCTGTTACGGCTTGCTCAGTCTGGGTTAAATTTAGTTGCTGCCAGGCAGGGATACAGAATCCGGCCAGTCTGTGTCCTACCCTATACATATTCATTCTTGACCATTATCATCAATAAAGATCCACTCAAATGGACCACAATGATTCTTTATACAGATTATGTTTCAGAACGCCTTTCTCTACCGATCGATATAGGTTTATCCCGTGCACCGCCATGACAGAGTTAGGATACACGAAAACGTCTTTTACCGCTCGTTTTGTGATATGCGTATAACCCCGACCTCCCACATATCAGCATTTAAGCCGTTCAGTCCGATATCTGTTCATCCTACCGGTTCGCTCCGACGAAATGCATGAACTCGTTTCGCGTCTTACTCTTGCGCTCGAAGCAACCCAGCATGCAGCTTGTCAGGGTTTTCGTATTAGTTTTCTCAACGCCACGCATTACCATGCACAGGTGGCTAGACTCCATAATGACGGCAACGCCTTGAGGCTTCAAGATATCCATAACGGCATGAGCAACCTGCTTGGTAAGGCGCTCCTGGATCTGTAAGCGACGAGAGAATATCTCGGCGATTCGAGGAAGCTTCGAGAGGCCGATAACAGTATTGGAGGGGATGTAACCAATGTGCATCTAGAGGAGACAATTAGCCGGCATACCCCAGAGTTGAGTGTATAGGACACATCGGGAGAAGAAAGAGCTTTCCTTTCCTGTAAATGGCACAAGGTGGTGCTCGCAAAGGCTAAATATGTCAACATCTTTGACAATGACCATCTCGTTATGGCCCTCATGGAATAGCGCGTTATTCACAATATCTTCCACATTGATATGGTAGCCCTTTGTCAGGAACAGCAACGCCTTGGCATAACGTAAAGGCGTATCCAGCAGGCCGTTACGACTGGGATCCTCGCCGATGCACTCTAACAAAGTTCGTACAGCACCTTGCATCTTTTTTAGGCGTAAAGCGGCCTGTTCCTGATTCTCTCCTCGGCGGGTTCTAGTTTCGATCGCTGGAAAGTTCAAATGTGAGTCTCGATATAAAGAAATTCGTACCGAGCCGCGAGAGTACTCGGTGAAAGAGCAAGATTATAGTAACCTACAAAGACCATCAGAACCGGACACTGGGCCGGACGATTTCGTTGCTATGCCATCCTCGGAGACAAGAACCTTGTCAATGGATGAGTCGTCTCGGGTATCACTGGCGGCATTTCGCAGCGACTTCTTGTATAGATCGGGAGTACTCAAGAGTGTACTATCAACAGGAACCCCGAGGATGTTGAGCTTGTGTTTCTTCCGTCTTCTGCGCCCATCTTGTGTTAAATCATGGCTGGTCGGGGAAGAGACAGCAGCAGTGTTATGGCCCCGTTTCTTAGAGAGGACGCTACTGTTTTTGGGATTAGCCATGTGAACTGCTACAGACCGAGAGGAACAGAGGCAAGAAATAAGATATTTAAGGAAAGAAATTCTGTCGCAATTGGACCTGAAAGTTCGAGCGACCTGAAAAGGTTCGGGAACAAAGAGCAAAGGAATTTGATCCCGCAAAATTGTTGCTTCTCAACTAAGCAACAATGCGGATAAATGAACTGGGCGATAGATATAACCGATACATGTACTATTGTTTATGCATTATAGACAAATTACAGTTATCCAAGCCGATAGAACGGCCAGGCTTTGGCTCGGTTAACCCCTCTTTGAAATGGTCCTTTTGTTGTATTTCTGCGGGAGGCCGGCCACTAATTGCCGTGCATGGCACCACAAAACTCCCATAAGCGTTGTCCACTTGGAGTAAGGTGCTGCATGTTTATGGGTTACAGATATAGCTTGGTACGTGATTGTGATGCTTTCATCTAGCTAGACGCAATGAATTGTGGAATGTTGAATGCTTTAGAGCTAATGTTCTTTGCGGCACCGGGTTTAGGCTTGAATGTTTGCAGCTTTCACTATCATATGGTCACTTGATTCGTAAAGATTTGACTTTAGTTACCACATGCTCTTGGGGCTTGACGGCGGCTAAGGGTTCCCTTTGCATTGAGTGCTTTGTTCCCCTTTAGGTGGAAATGGATTTCAATTTCGTATTACATACAACCTATCGACGTACAACCTATCGATATGGTGCATGATACATGCATACATGTATTGCACTTTTGTCTTGCAACGTGAATATCGCCCCCATCTTTTTCAATACAATCACATCATAGGCCATGCGGGAGGCCAGCCAAAACAGGTTTATCCTCAGAAGGGGAACTCGTGAATTCTTTAGCACACCTGCGGTAAACGTGGTCTTCATTGATAGGGTAAGCTGAAAACCCCTTTGCATAATGAAGTAGCTGACGTGGCCATGCATTAATATCGTCAAGATCACATAACGCGCGCGCGTACATTAAAGTTCCACCCACTATCTGATGAGGACTTGATCATCTCAATAACTTCCGGGAGCGAATATTTCACTAATAAGAGAAAGCATAAGTATGAGAATAAAGTGCTTTAACTGGTTATTCAAAGGTCGAGATATTATCCTCGATAAATCTAAGATTCCAACGCTTCTAATTCACCTAACATCGGGGCGGATAAGAAGCGGCAACAGCTCCATAGGCACGCAATTCAGCTTAATCCAATCATCCTCATACATACGCAAGCATACTCTATTATCTCTACCAGTACGAAAGCGTGTTCCTATCAAGCTGTTATGGCCACTCTCGATACCCTGAAGCAAATCCTTAGGCAGACGGCGAGGGCGACAGCATCGTGCGCAACGCAGGCGTTGTCCCAGCCGCAGTACAGCGCCGGTTTCGACGTCTTGGTGCAGGGCTCGGGATGGATGACATACCAGGACTTCATTGTCCCTCAACTCTCTTCGCTTCTAGACCGTTTATTCAACTCGCGTGTTCGTATCTCGGTGCTAGAAATCGGACCCGGCCCAAAGAGCGTCCTTGGATGCTTGCCCTATCACGTCAGGCGCAAGATCACGAGATATGCTGCATTCGAGCCTAATGACTTGTTTGCCGTGAGACTAGATGAATGGTTTCACCCCAACTCAGGAACAGAGCGTCCCCTGCCATGTCTGGAAGGCCGCCCCGATATTCATCGGATTCCATTCGCACCAGACAACGACAACAAAAACTCAAGGAGCGGTACCAGCATCGGGACAAGTGATGATGAGAAGTTTGATGTCGTCTTATTTTGCCATAGCATGTACGGCATGAAGCCTAAACGCAGATTTATCGAACACGCATTGACATTACTTGACGAAGACCCAGAAGGCGGAATAGTGGTGGTATTCCATCGTGATGGCGACCTGAACTTTGACGGCTTAGTGTGTCATCACACGGCTTCTTTCCCTGCCGGGATCGTTCGGATAGCAACCGACAACGAGACATTGGACAGATTTACTTCTTTCATCGCGGGCTTTACCCTCCAAGATGTGAAAATGGACGAAGCTATCCGAGGCGAATGGCGTAAGCTGTGCCACGTACTGGGTCGTCGTGAAGAAGCATACCCCGACCGTCTCTTGTTTAGTTCACCCAACATCATGGCAACTTTTACTAAACATGCAACCGCATTACCCGACTTAACGGCGCACGTGCCCTTGATGACTAAAAGCAGGAGGATCAAAAACCAGGAGGCCCGCCTCCACCGTCCCGCATCGATCGTAAGGCCAACAGAAATCGAGCACATCCAGCAGTGCGTGAAATGGGCCCTTAGACATAATGTTGGCCTAACCGTCATTGGTGGGAGCCATAGCGGCCAGTGTCTTTGGCCTAACGTCGTTTCCATCGACATGAGTGCTTTTGATCAAGTACACATGGTCACAGCTGAGACGGGGGTAGGAGAACTGAATTTCGATTCTACTTCCTTGGTTGTCGCGGAGGCTGGTTGTAATACCGGAGACATTGTCCGCAAGACCATGGTGGCAGGCGTGACAGTACCTCTGGGAGCCCGCCCAAGTGTAGGCTCAGGGTTATGGCTGCAAGGCGGCATTGGACACCTGGCCAGACTGCATGGGCTCGCGTGCGACGCCATTGTGGGTGCCGTGATGGTCAGCGTTGCCTCTGGTCAGGTTCTGTACGTCGGTCGCGTACCAAGTAAATATCGACCAGCCGGTGCCGTGCAGTCAGAAATTGAGACCGATCTATTATGGGCTCTGAAAGGCGCGGGGACTAATTTTGGCATCGTTGTCAGCGTTGTCTTTAAAACTCATGCAGCCCGGACGTATTTGGTTCGAAACTGGAGTATCCTGTTGAAAGACGATCATGACACACGGCTTAAGCTTCGGGACTTCTATCAATGTGCCAGAACTCTCCCTCAAGACAGTTCCGCGGATGCATATTTATTTTCAGATAACTCACAGATGCACCTTGGCGTGACAGTGATCGAATCTACTACGACTAAACTTCCTTCAGAACCAACTAGACTTACAAGTACGCTGTTAGGGCCGGAAGATAGCTTCAAGACCGTTGACGGCGTCGGCCTATTCGAAACTGAGATGTACATATCCGGGATGCACGGCGGACACGGTAGGGGTAAAACTTCCTCATTCAAGCGGTGTTTATTCTTAAAACACATCGGGGCCACGAACATCGTAAACGCCTTAGCAGCAGCCATAGAGACTCGACCTTCTCCGCTCTGTTATCTTCATCTGCTACAAGGAGGTGGAGCTGTCGGGGATGTGGCGGATGATGCCACGGCTTTCGGCTGTCGCGACTGGGACTTTGCCTGCGTGATAACCGCTGTCTGGTCTCGTGACCAGAGCGGAACTGAGGTTACTCAGGCTGCCATACAATGGGTGTATGGCGTCGCCAAAAGCTTGTTGCCCTTGAGCAGCGGAGCTTATGGTGCCGACCTTGGGCCAGACCCTAGAGACACCGCGCTGGCAGCTAAGGCTTTCGGGCCAAACGGACCGCGCCTGACCCGACTAAAACATAGCTTGGACTTACACAACGTGCTGGCTTACGCCTGTCCGCTCTCGAAACTGCCGAAGAAACAGAAGCTCATTATCCTTGTTACAGGAGAAAGCGGCGTCGGCAAGGACTACTGCGCCGACGTTTGGGTTCCTATGCTCGCTAGATCTGCCGACCAACCCCGCGAGGTACACAAGGCTAGTATCAGCGATGCTATCAAGCGAGAATATGCAGCGGCCACCGGCGCTGACTTGGATGGTCTGTTAGGGGATCGGGCTTACAAGGAACAACACCGGCCGGCATTGACGGCATTTTTCAAAGAACAGATGCGACAACAATCTTGGCTTTTAGAAAAGCAATTTCTAAATGTGGTGTCCGGAGCCGCAGATGCGGATGTGCTGGTGATCACTGGGATGAGAGATGAGGCGCCTACTGCGACTTTGTCGCATCTAGTTCCGAATAGCAGATTACTCGACATTCGGGTCACAGCTAGCGAAAAGACGCGGCAGACTCGCCGGAAATGCCAAGCCGGCGACGATGATCGACACGATAGTCATGATTGCGAGGATGACAATAGTAGCGACAATGGCAGCAATTGTAAGTCGAACTCGACGACACTGGACTACTGCCCCAGCCTCGTCTTTGATAATGGAGCAACAGGAGATGAGGGGGTAAGGGGGTTTGCCGATACGTACCTGCTTCCCTTCCTCCATGGGGACCTGGAGCGACTGGCTAGTATGGTGCTCCCTGTGCCCGACTTCCCACGCCCAGGCATCGAGTTCCGCCATGTGCTCAACATCGCCCAACAGCAAGGCGGGTTGGCTTTGTGCACTTCTTTGCTACAAAATCACTTCATAAATGACTGGGATAAAATCGGTATGGTGGCCTGTTGCGAAGCGGGAGGCTTCGTGTATGCATCAGCATTGGCCCAGCAAGTTGGCGTTCCCTTGGCGCTAATCCGCGAAGCCGGCAAGCTTCCCCCACCCACAATTTCCGTCAACAAGCCTTCATCACACATTTCATCTTCGGAACCTAACAATTTACAAGGGAAGAAGATTGGGATGAGCCTGGATTTGATTCCAAGGGGCGCATCAGTGGTGGTGGTAGACGACGTACTTGCCACAGGAAGGACGCTTTATGCAATACTTCATCTATTAGCTAAAGCAGGCATCAGTAGTGAGGATATTAGCATCATTGTTATAGCCGAATTTCCGGTTCACCGTGGTCGGGAGCTGTTGTATCGTCATGGCTTTGGTGGGATCAGAATTCAAAGCCTTTTGGTATTTGGCGGGGCCTAAATTAACAAGAGTAACTGGGAGACTTGAGAGTGCAGCATTTCTTATCACATGTTTCTGCCACCAATTCTGCATCCGTAGCGTTACTTTGTAAGCTTTGTGATGACGGGCGTGTCTACCTATTGAAGAAGCTGCTGGATTTGTTGGTCATATTCGCTTCCTATACTTCCATTTTGAACAGGTTTGAGTTCTTGTTACGACGTGGTCCCTTGTAACAGACCGATCCCTTGTAAATAGCTGGTTCCATCAGAGTAATTGCTACAATTGCGATTATTGGCCTAAGCGTTTGCCCTGTTGACGCTACGGTATGTCGGATCTTAACACTGAGCTATATACTGGATTGTAGAATTAGTTTTTTGTTTTTCGTTTTTAGTTTCGTTACTAAAGATTAATGTAGTTTTTAGTTACTCAAAATAAATTTCGTTTCGTTTTTCGTTACTAAATTCGTTTTTTGTATAGTATATATAGGAATTTTATAAGTTATGTAAAAATTAAAAGCTTAAATAAGGCAAATATAATATATAATTTATATTATATAATTTATATTATTATTATTTTTAAATTATATTTATAATATTCTTATTTTTTTATTACTTATTTTAATTTTTTCGTTTTTAGTAACTAATTTACTAATAAAAACGAATGCTATATATATTTAAAATGAAAAATGAAAAACGAAATTCGTTTCGTTACTAATTCCTAATGACGAAATTAGTTTCGTTATTAAGAAATTCGTTTTTAGTAACGAAATTAGCAACGAAGTTACAACCCTGGCTATAAAGCAGCAATTCTGCATCTCATCAGTTAAGGGCTCTCTATCTATTACCAGATCCGTAAATAGTATGATACACACATCATATCAATCTTATAGCCCTCGTTTCTTTTCCGCTCAAGTCGACGATCTTACAGTACTTTATATAATTCTGCTTATCTAATGTCCGATGAATACGGTTTGCAATTCTGGCTGTCGCGAAAGCCATTTGAACAAGCCAGAAACGTTAATCAAGTGGTAGCCTTGGAGGGAGAATCTTCATCATCATCTACTACATTTCAAACTCGACAACAGCCCGACAGAGCAGAAAATGCAGAGCGAGAAGCAGGCGCCAGCATGATGAAGGGCTTATTACAGGAGAGGCAATCATCGAGCTGGTTAAAGGTGCTCTTTGTGTTCAGCAAGGTTATGCCTTCAAGTGTATGTTCTAGGACCTTCAGAAACATCGATTTTTAATACTGCTGTCTAACCTATCTCTAGAGGTATTGCCAGACGGACAAAACTTAGCGTATCAACTAAAGGAAAAGCTTCAAAAAGATAATAATTGCAATCATACAAGTCAGGTTATGATAACGATATATTCTAATAAGGGTTAATTATGCAACTTGAGAATTTCCTTTTCTCAGTTTTTCATCTAGCATGGAAAATGTCATCCGCAAGATCACGCCATTCACCGTCTTCAGAAGACGGGTTAGATAATCTGTGAAATCCTGCTTGCCTCTCTGCTAACAATGCACTTGGTATATTTTGTAACCCAGTGGGTATCCGGCTGTGTGTAGTGCTTGACCTCGCCTTATCTGACCTGTAGTAATATTTAGTCGCTAAAGCGCCAGATGATATGTAACCGGCTAAGCTGACATAGTTTGCACCCAATATTACTAATAGGCTAGGCGCGTTGTAAAGCTGTGGTCTAGTACATAAGAATCTAAACCCCGATAATATACTCTTATACTTAAAAAATAAGATAATAACTGCTGCTATTATAAACCTAGGCACCTGTAGCACTGTGTTTTAAATTATATATATCATTAACAGGTCTTAGGAGTACTGTATACTGGAATATTATTAAAGCAGTTCTTTTACCAGCTTTGTTAATAAACTTGCCTGCGATATATATAAATACATATTGATTTTGTAGTTTATGATAACTTGTTATTAAGAGATACCTTTTCCTAGTAGTAAGTAATATATAATATAGTATAATAACGGCTGCGCGGCTAATTACCTTTTAGAAAAGGCTTTTGTTAATAGCTTTATTTTTGTATTTTAAGAAGCTATTTATATGTATCTGCGGCCTGATCCTAGTATAAGGCTATTATTACAACCCGACTCTTATAGTCGCAATAACAGGCCTACAGGGTAGGACGCACTAGATTAACTATAAACTGCCTAATTAATTAAAATATTATAATTATCCCTGTAACAGGAAAGGTAAGAAAGCTAACTTTCCTAAATAATTTAAAAATAAGAAAAATAAAAAAAGCTAGTTTTTTATTATAATTTAAAATACTTAATTAAATATATAAGTTTACTTTTTTATACTTATTTAAATAATTTAAATAACTAATTATTAATATAAAATTAAAATTAAAATATTATTTATTAAATTTTATTTACTAGTAATTTTATAAAATATTATTTTTACTTATAAATTTTTTAATTTATTTACTAATATAAATTATAAAATTAAATTTATTTTTTAAAAAACTTTTAAATTATTAATTTATTTTAAAAGTTTAATAATTAAATTATTATATATTAATAACTTTTATTTAAATAATTATTAAATTTATAAGTATTATTAAAATAAATTAAAAAATAATATTAATAAAAATAAATATTTATATTATTTTAAAATAATTAAAATAATAATTAAATAAAATAAACTTTTAATATTTAATAAATTAATTAAAAGCTTTAAAATAATTAATTAATTAATAAGTAATTTAATATATTATAATAACCTGGTTACTAGATTTTTAAATAAAATTAATAATATAAAAAATTTTTTAAAAATAAACTTAAGGTTTAGGTTTATATTAATAAAGTAATTAAAAAATTTATAAGTAATAGTAATAAGTAATAATAATTAATTACTATTAAAATTAATAAAATTTAATAAATTATATTTTAATTATATTATAATTAATATATTAATAATTAATTAT
>NW_028145139.1:0-19996 GCF_050947405.1 Trichoderma evansii
ATATATTTAATTTAACTTTTAATTTATTATTATTAAATTATATAAATAATAATTTATATAATAATAATAATAAAATAAAAAATAAAAATAAAAATCTTATTTTTAATAATAAGTTATTTATTTTATTTTATTTTATTTTATTATATAATAAATAACTAATAATAAATATATTTAATAAATTAAATTAAGTAGCTTATATTTTTAATTAAATATACTTAAAAGCTTAATTTTTTATTAATTAAAAAAATAATAAAAGTTAAAAAAGAAAATAAAATAACTTTTAATTATAATAAAAAAATATTCCTTTAAATATAATATTTATTTTATTTTATTATATTAATAATATAATTATAATAACTAATTTATTTATTAAATAATATAACTTATTAAAATTTAATTTATTATATACTTAATATTTTTATTAATTTAAAAAAAGCTTTATATTTTTATTATAAATATATTAATAATAAAAAATTTAAAAAAGTATTTATTTTAATTTTTATATATTTTATTTATTTACTAATAAATTTTAATTATATTTAAATAAAATAAAATAAAAAGTTTTAAAAAAACTAAAAAATATATTTCTAGTTTTTTTAAAGCCTTTTATTAAATTACAAGGCTAATTTTATATAATAATTCTTATAATTTTATTATATATTTATAAAATATATAATAAACTAGATTTATTATATAAAAAATATATTAATAATTTACTTATAAATAATTTAATAAATTATTTATTTATTATTTATTTTATATTATTTACTAATTTTAATAAGTTAATTATTATAAATTATTTATAAATATTATAAAATTTAAATTATTTAAATTAAAGAAATATTTCCTTAGGAAATTAATTTTTTTTAATTTAAATAATTATAAGCTTTTTTTATTTAATTTATTTTTAAATCCTTAATTTAAAAATATTTATTTTAAAAAAAATAAATTATTATATTTTTATTTTAATTTAAATATTAATATAATAAATTTAATAAAAAAAAAATATAATTTATAAGTTATTTTATTATATTATTTTTATTATATTTACTAATAATTTTAAATAAAATATTTAAAAAAATAAATAAACTTATTATAATTAATAATTTTATTAATTTATTTTTTAATAAATTAGTTAAAGATTTTAATAATAATAATAATATTAATAATAATAAAAATAATAAAAATACTAATTATAATTTAAATTTATTAAATTTTAATAAAAAATTTTATTTAAAGGCTAATAATAATAATAAAAATAAAATAATATTATATTTAAAAAAAAACCTTATTAAAAAAATTATAAGTTTTTTTTATAATTATATATATTTTTTATTTATTTATTTATTAATTTTATTATAAGAAAACTTTTTAAATTATTAAAAATTAAATTTTATTAAATTTCTTATATTATTTATTTTAATTAAGTGTTATTTAATTATTCTAGTTATATCTGCTATTATAAAAAGTGTTTTTTTTATTTTTAATAATATTATAATTAAATTAAAAAATAAGTTTAAGCCTAGTCTTATTAAGGAAATAATATTATTAAAAAACTAAATTAAAAATTTTAAAAAGCTAGAAAATAAATATATAAAAAATAGTAATATAAAATAATTAAAATAAAGGATTTTTAATATTTTAATAAAAAATAAAATTAGTAATTAATTTATTAATAAAAAATAAATTTGTTTTTAATAATTAATTTACTAATAAAAAATAAATTTATTTTAATAATTAATTTACTAATAAAAAATGAATTTATTTTTAATAACTAATTTGCTAATAAAAAACTAATACTAATAAAAAATAAAAACTAATTTATTTTATTTTTTATTTTTTCATTTTTAGTAACTAATTTACTAATAAAAAACTAATACTAATAAAAAACAAAAAATGAAAAATAAAACTAGTTTTATTACTAATTTAAAAAATAAAATTAGTTTTGTTACTAAGAAATTAGTTTTTAATAACGAAATTAGTAACGAATTTATAACCCTGGTTTAATATAATAATTAACCTGCTAGAAGTATAAAAATAAATTAATAATATTATAAAATAATAGGTTTACTATTATAATATTTTAAAATAATATATAATTAGTATTTAAATTATAAGTAAATAAGTAAATATTATATAATTTTATACTTATAAACAGGGTTGTAAATTAGTTACTAATTTAATTACTAAAAATTAATTTTTTAATAATTAAAATTTTAATAATTAAAATTTTAGTTTTTAGTTTAATTAATAGCCTAATTAAAATTAAACTAAAAAATTAATTAATTAGTTAATAAATTCTAACTAAAACTAAATAACTAATTAACTAATTTTTTAGTTATTAATTAATTAAAATTTATATTAGTAAATTTTTAAAATAATTATTATATATTTAATTATTAATATATATAATAATTGAAAATTATTATAATAATATATAAATAATATATTTTTATAAAGAAATTATATATAATTATTATATATATTATTTAAATTAAAAATAATATATTTATATTTTTTTAAATATTTAAAAGTTAAGTTTACTAATTTTATATAATTTTAATATTTAGTTTTAAAATTAAGTTTTTAATATTTTTTATAATATAAAAATAATATATTTTATTTATAATATATTTTTATAAAAAATATATATATATAAAATTTATATTAATTATATAAGCTAATAGGTTTTTTAATTTAATTATTTAATTACTAATTTAATTAATTAGTTTAATTTTTAGTAATTAAAATTAATTTAGTTTTTAATTACTAATTAATTAAATAAATTAGTTTAGTTAGTTAAGTAATTAAAACTAATTATTTTAGTTAATTAGTAACTAAAAAACTAATTAACTTTAGTTACTAAACTAAAAACTAAAAACTAAAAACTAAAATTGCAACCCTGCTTATAAAAAGATTAAATTAAAAAAAAAATAATATATATAAACTAATTTAATAAAAAAGATAAATAAGTAAAAGTAATTATAATAAAATAGCTAGAAAATAATTTAATAAAAAGTTAAAAGTAAAGTATAGTATATATTTAAAAGTAAATTAAAAAAGATAATTATTAATAAGAGGATTTATATATAAATAAATTAGTATAAGAAAATATATAATTAATTTTATATATTTTAAGTGGTTTTTTTTAAAAGTAAAAAGCTTTAAAATAATAATATTTTAAGTAGTGGAAGTAAAGTTATTTATAATTAGTTAAAATAATTAATATAAGCTGCGCTGCTTATATAATTTATACAGGACTTGTATAAGATTAAATATATGGGATCCTGTGTATTTATTAGGCGCTATATAATATTAAATAATTATATAATAAAATATATATTATTTATAATATTATAAGCTATTATATTAATTTATAATTATTTTATTTAAGCTTAAAATTAAAAAATTAATAGTTTTAATAATATAAGTATTAAAATCTAATATTAAATAATAATAATTTTATAATACAATTTATAATATAATATATTACTAATTAATATAAGCTTATTTTATTATAAATAATAACCTTTTTCTTTTATTTTTTATAATTATTTTAAATTTAATTATTTAAACTTTATAAATTATTTATTTATTTATTCTATTTTATTATAAATTTAAATTATAAAAAAAATACTAATATTATTTCTTTTAATAAAAAAGAAATAATAAATATAAAATTTAATTTTTTTATTAATAATTTATTAAATTTATATAATAATTTTAATAGTATTAATTTAAATACTAATAATTTGTTATTTAATAAGAAAAAATATAAATTAGAAAATAATAAAGCTTTTAAAATTTATATTTTTTAATATAATTTATTTATTAAAATTTTATTACTTATTAATTTAAATAAAAACAAAAAAATAAAAGTTAAATATATAATATTAGTTATTTAATTTATTATTTTTATATATTTTATAAGTTTTTTTTTATTAATTATTATAGTTATAATTATGTATTTATAACTTAAATTAAAAAATTTAAATTCTTTAATTTAACTTAGTATTATTAAGTTAAATATCCTGTAATAGCTTATAATCAGGGTTGCAATTTTAGTCTTTAGTTTTTAGTTTTTAGTTTAGTAACTAAAGTTAATTAGTTTTTTAGTTACTAATTAACTAAAATAATTAGTTTTAATCACCTAACTAACTGAACTAATTTATTTAGTTAATTAGTAACTAAAAACTAAATTAATTTTAATTACTAAAGATTAAACTAATTAACTAAATTAGTAACTAAATAACTAAATTAGTAATTAAATAACTAAATTAAAAAACCTATTAGCTTATATAATTAATATAAATTTTATATATATATATTTTTTATAAAAATATATTATAAATAAAGTATTATATTATTTTTATATTATAAAAAATATTAAAAACTTAGTTTTAAAATTAAATATTAAAATTATATAAAATTAGTAAGCTTAACTTTTAATAAATATTTAAAAAAATATAAATATATTATTTTTAATTTAAATAATATATATAATAATTATATATAATTTTTTTATAAAAATATATTATTTATATATTAATATAATAATTTTTAATTATTATATATATTAATAATTAAATATATAATAATTATTTTAAAAAATTTACTAATATAAATTTTAGTTAATTAGTAACTAAAAAATTAATTAATTAGTTATTTAGTTTTAGTTAGAATTTATTAACTAATTAACTAATTTTTTAGTTTAGTTTTAGTCAGGCTATTAACTAAACTAAAAATTAAAATTTTAGTTACTAAAATTTTAGTTACTAAAAAATTAATCTTTAGTAACTAAATTAGTAACTAATTTGCAACCCTGCTTATAATAAAAAATTAAAAAAATTAAAAAAAAGAAATATATTATTTATTTTATTTTTTTTTTTCAGGGTTGCCATTTAGTAACGATTTGTATCGTCACTGCGTTGAAGAAAATAAAATGAATTATATTCGTTACTAATCGATTAATTGTAAGTTTCTTTATTAATCTGATAAATATAATATGAAAAAAAATTGTATTTTGTTAATAATAATTAAATAAATATGAAATATGAAATTTGTTATTAAATTTATTACTAATTTATTTAAAAATTGTATTTTATTAATAATAATTAAAGAAATATGAAATATGAATTTTGTTATTAAATTTGTTATTAAATTTGTTATTAAATGTGTTACTAAATTTATTACTAATTTATTATAAACCTTATAATTATTTAAAATAGCTTATTATAATAATAAAATAGTATATTTTTATAAAATTAAATTAAATTAAATATATTTATTAAAATAAGCTAGTTATTTAAATTTTAAATTAGTAAGTAAGAAATTAGCTAATTTAAAATTTTTTAATTTAAAATATAAATAAGTAATTTTATTTTAATTATTTTAATATTTTAAACTAGTATATTATATATATTATATAATATAGTTTTATAAATTTAAATTAAATTAAATTAATATATTAAAATAAGTAAGTTATTTATATTATAAATTAGTAAGCAGGAAATTTTTTAATTTTAAGCTTTTTAATTTAAAATTTAAATAATTTATTTATTTTAATATATAAATTTATTATAATTTTAGATTTATAATATATATATAAGATTTATTTAAAATATAATTTTTTTATATTTTTAATAATTATTATAAAAAAGATATAATTAATTTAAATTATTTTCTTTTTTATATTTATTTTTAAGCTTTTTAAAATCTTTAAACTAGCTTTTTAATAATATTATTTTTTTAATTAAGCTAGGATTAAGCTTATTTCTTGATTTAATTATAATATTATTAGAAATAGAAAAAATACTCTTTATAGCAGTAGATATAGTAGGAATTGTTAAATAACGCTGTGCTAAAATAAATAAAGGAAATTTTTTATTATTTAATTTTTAGTATTTTAAAGGGTTATTTTATGATTTTATTAGTAAATAAAATAAATAAAATAATTAAAATATTATAAAAATAATTAATTTTTTTATTTAATAATTTTTCTTTTAAAATATAATAATATTTTATTTTTATTATTAATAATATTATTATTATTAGTGCTTAAATAAAATTTTGTATTAAAATTTAATAAATTATTATTTAAGCTATTAATATTAATAATATTATTAATATTATTATTATTATTAATATAATTAAAATCTTTAGCTAATTTATTAAAAAATAAATTAGCTTTAGGATTATTATTTATATTAATTCTATTAATTTCTTTATTTAACTTATAAATAATATTAATAAAATAAGTTAATAAAATTAATAAAAGAAATAATTTACTTATTATATTTTAATTTAAATAAATTTATAATATTAATATTTATATTAAAATAAAAGTATAATAATCTGTTTTTTATAAAATAAATATTTTTAAATTAAAGATTTAAAAATAAATTAAATAAAAAAGGCTTATAATTAATTAAATTAAAAGCAGTTATTTTTTTAAGAAAATATTTGTCTAATTTAATTAATCCGGATTTAATAGCTTTTATATAAAAATTATAATAAGGAATTTAAAATAAATTAATAAATTAAATTTATTATTATAATAAAAAACACTTACTAATTTAAATCCTTTAAGGGGTTATTATAATTATTATATAACTTTTTTAGTTTATTATATATTTTATAAATATATAATAAAGTTATAGGAATTATTATATAAAGCTAGCCTTGTAATTTAATTAAAAGCTTTAAAAAAACTAGAAATATAATTCTTAATTCCTTTAAAGCTTTTTATTTAATTTTATTAAAAAATAACTATAATTAAATTAATATAATTAGTATAATAAAATATTAAATAATAAATACTTTTTTAAATTTTTTATTTTTTATAAATTTATAATAATAATCAGGGTTGCCATTTTAGTCTTTAGTTTTTAGTTTTTAGTTTAGTAACTAAAGTTAATTAGTTTTTTAGTTAATTAGTAACTAAAAACTAAAATAATTTTAGTTACTAAACTAAAAAACTAATTAACTAAATAACTAACTAAATAACTAAAATTAAAAGGTGTAAAATGCACTAAGTAATAGGTTTTTTTTAAATATTTTATTATAAATTAAATAAAATTATATATAAATTTAAGCTTATATTTATAAAAATATACTAAATATAGTATATTAGTTACTAAATAATTATATTATTTTATTTATAATAAAGCTAATAATAGACTTTCAAATATTTGAAATAACTGTGTTTAAAATTTGATAAAAAGCACTGTTAAAATTTAACTAGTTAATTTCTATTTATATGAAATAATTACATAATATATAATAATAATATAATATACTATCTATTATAAGGATTATAATAAGCTATTTTATATTAATATATATATTTTATTTAAGCTTAAAATAAGAAAATTATATAAATAAGCACTAAAATCCAGGGTTGTAAATTCGTTACTAATTTCGTTACTAAAAACGAATTTCTTAGTAACGAAACTAATTTCGTTTTTGTTTTTCGTTTTTTATTAATATTAGTTTTTTATTAGTAAATTAGTTACTAAAAATGAAAAAATAAAAAACGAAACGAATTTTGTTTTTTATTAGTATTAGTTTTTTATTAGCAAATTAGTTACTAAAAAACTAATATTATTTTTTATTAGTAAATTAGTTACTAAAAATGAAAAAATAAAAAACGAAACGAATTTTGTTTTTTATTAGTATTAGTTTTTTATTAGCAAATTAGTTACTAAAAAACTAATATTATTTTTTATTAGTAAATTAATTACTAATTTTAATTTTTAATATTATTATAAAAAACTTTTATTTTATTTATTTTATATTATTATTTTTTATATATTTATTTTCTAGCTTATAAATTATTTTATATATAAAAAATGAATTTAATAATAAAATAAATTTTATTTTATTACTAATTTTTTTATATATTAAAAACAAAATTAGTTTTTTTATATAAAAAACTAATTTCATTTTATTACTAATTTCTTTATATATAAAAAACAAAATTAGTTTTTTATATATAAAAAATAAAAAACTAATTTCGTTTTTTAGTAACTAAAAACTACATTAATCTTTAATAATAAAACTAAAAACGAAAAACGAAAAACTAATTTTATAACCCTGCTAAAATCTTACATCAGATGATAATAATTTTATAGTATGATTTATCATATGATAGATTATTAATTCAAATAACTAGCTTTTTTATAAATAAGAGCTTCTTTTCCTTTGTTTTTTATAGTGTGTTTTTAATTAAATTATTTGAAACCTATTTATTTATTATGGATAACGATTTCGAAGATTCAACGAATGTTATTTCCTCGCCAGAGGAAAGCTCTAATTTAGAGCCTAGTTTAATTAATTCCTCGAATTTATTTGAAGAAAATAATAGTATTAATTCTAATATTATTAATTCTATTTATAATAAAGAGGATTATAAACTAGAAGATAATAAAATCTCTAGAGTTTATATTTTCAGGCATAATCTATTTACTAGGCGTTTATTACTAATAAATCCTAATAAACATAGAGAAATGCGTGTTAAATGCACAATGTTAGTTTTTTTTTTTTTTTTAATTATTTATTATAAGTTTTTTTTTTAATAATATATAATTATGGTTGTAATTTTTATATAGAATGCAGAATTCAGGGCTTTCAAGCTTCTAATTTATCTCGGCATTATCAGGCTAAGCATCCTGCTATTGCTTATAATAAAAGCTTAGAAAAAATAAGAAAAAGAAGTATGTTATTTTATTTTATTATAATATTATTATTTATATATATATATATATTAATTTTTTATAGAAGCTGATATTATTCCTTTAACTAATAATGCTTTATTTAATTTAAATGAGTAAAATAAAAGAATAAAAAGCACTGATAATAATAATAATAATAATAATTCTTTATTAAGCTTTAATAAAGAAAAAGCTTTAAATAAGATATTAATTTTTTTAATAGAAAATAATATCTTTTTTAATACTATTTCTTCAAGTTCTTTTAATAAATTATTATCTTATTATAATAAGTAAGTTATTTTATTATTATTATTATTATTATTTATTTATTTATTAATATTATTTAAAGAGCACCCTATAATTAATCAATTTAATATTAAAGAAATATTAAAAGATAATTATAATAAGGCTTTATTAAATTTAAATACATATATAGAAGCTAATATTAAAAGTTATGGAACCTTTTCTATAACTTTTAATATTTGGACTTCAAATAGTTAAAATTCTTATTTAGGAATTATATTAATATATATTAATTCAGATTTTGAATTAAAATATAAATTAATAGGTATTTATTTAAGCTTATTTTTTAATTTATTTATTATTAATTTATTATAGGTTTTATTGAATTAAAAGAAAGTTATATAAGAATTTATATATTTTAATAATTTAATAAAGCTTTAGAGTAATATTCTTATTTATTAAATATAAATAATATATTTAGGTATGTTTTTTATTATTATATTTATTTAACTAATAATAAAATAACTAATAAAATAACTAATTTATTAGTATTACAAGAGATAATGCTTATAATAATAATACATTTATAGAATCTTTTAAAGAAGCTTATAAAAAAGCTAATAAAAAAGAATTTATAAATGATATTAGATGTATAGCGCATATTATTAATTTAATAGCACAAGATATATTAAAAGATTATATATCTAGCGCTAATTCAAGCTTATTATTATTTAAATATATAAATTTACATTTATATAATAATAATAATAAAAATGAAAATAAGCAAATTAATAATACTAATTATAATAGTAAATTATTTATTTTATATTATTTTATTAATTATTAAATAACTAATAATAATAGATTTAATAAATTAATTAAGACGAATTATAGCTTTAGTTAAATATATAACAGAGCTTAATAATTTATTAAGCGATAGTATATTAAAAGCTAAAAGAGATAAAAAAATGCCTATTAATTATAATAAAGAAAAAATTCCATTAGGTATATTATATTATTTATATAAATAAAAAACGCTAATTTAAATAAATAATATAACCTATTAAAATTTAACTTATTATATGCTTAATATTTTAATTAATTTAAAAGAAGTATTAAATTATTATTTTTTAAATATTAAAAATAAAAAATTTCAAAAGATATTTATTTATTATATAATTTTATTTATAATTTATTAAAATTACTAATAATTATATAGTTATTTTTTACTAAAATTAAATAGGAGGCTTTAAAAGAATTAAAAAACATATTTCTTATTTTTTTAAAGCCTTCTATTAAATTACAAGGCCAGCTTTATATAATAATTCCTATAGCTTTATTATATATCTATAAAATATATAATAAGCTAGAAACCTTATTAAAGCGCTATTTAAATATTCCTACAGGATCTAAAATAGTAAGTTTTTTATTTATTATATTATATTATTTATTAATTTATTATAAGCTCCTTATTATAATATTTATATAAAAGCTATTAAATCTGGAATAAATAAATTAAAGAAATATTTTCCTAGAAAATTAACTTTATTTAATTTAATTAACTATAAACCTTATCTTTTTAATTTATTTTTAGATCCTAGATTTAAAAATATTCATTTTAAAAAAAACAGCTTATTATTTTTTTATAATAATATTAATAAAAATATTATTAATTTAATTAAAATTAAATATAATAAGTAAGTTTATTATTATTTTATTATTTATTATTATATTATATATTAATTTTATTATAGATTAAAAGAAGAAATAAACAGGCCTGAAATAATTACTAATTCAGTTAATTTATCTTTTAATGAATTAGCTGAAGATTTTAATTATAATAATAATAATAATAATAATAATAGCCCTAATAATAATTATTTATCAGATTCTAATAAAAAATTTTATTTAAGCACTAATAATAATAATAAAAACAATAAATTATTATTATATCAAAACAAAAGCCTTATAAAAGAAGATGTAAGTTATTTTATTATTATTTTATATTTAATTATTTACTAATATAATAAATATAAGAAAACCCTTTGGATTATTAGAAAATAAATAATAATAAATTTCCTTTATTATCTATTTTAGCAAGGCGCTATTTAACTATTCCTGCTACTTCTGCTGCTATAGAAAGCGTTTTTTCTATTTCTAATAATATTATAACTAAATCTAGAAATAGGCTAGAGCCTAGTCTAGTTAAGGAAATAATATTATTAAAAAGCTGGATAAAAGATTTTAAAGAGCTTGAAATTAAATATTCAGAAGAAAATAATCAAAATAGTTAATTATTAATTTATACAATTTTTTTATAATTTCTTAATAAAATAATTATTAAACTATAATAAAAGTTATATATTATATATTATTTTATTATTAAATATATTAAGAAATAAGCTAATAATATTAAAAATAAAGAATTTATAAAATTAACAGGCTTAAAATTAACTAATTAATATAAAAAAAACTAAATTATTTAATATTAGCTTATATAATAATAATATAATTTTTTTAAAATTTTTATATAATAATATCAGGGTTGTAAAATTAGTTTTTCGTTTTTCGTTTTTAGTTTCGTTACTAATGATTAATTTCGTTTTTCGTTACTAAAAATGAAAATAAATTAATTTCATTACTAATATTAAAAACTAATTTAGTTTTTAATATATAACTAAATTAGTAATAAAATAAAATTAGTTTTTTATATATAAAAAACGAAATTAGTTTTTAATATATAACTAAATTAGTAACAAAACTAATTTCGTTTTTTATATATAAAAAACTAATTTCATTTCATTACTAATTTATTCTATATAAAAAACTAATTCATTTCATTACTAATTTAATTACATATTAAAAACTAATTTAGTTTTATATATATATATATATATAAAATTAAATTAGTTTTTAATATATAAAATAATTTATAAGCATTTATAAGCAATTTATAAGCACTAAAATCTTATATATTTAATTTAACCTAAATTAGCTACTAGAAATAAACTATAATTTTATAATTATATAAAGCTTTTAGTTTCTTTTCAAATCTTATTTTTATTATAATTTTTTAACTAACTATTAGCGTTTTTTTTTAATATATAAAATGAATCCTAATTATTCTAACCAATCTAATACTTCTGAATCCACAGAAGCTATTTCTTCGCCTATTCAATCTACTATAAACACTGCAAAATCAAATTCTATTATTAATTCTTTTTCTATATTAAACAACACTAGTGTTAACGCCGCTAATTTAATTTATAATAAAGAAGACTATAAATTAAAGCTTAATAAAAATTCTAAAATTTATATTTTTCAAAAAAACCTATATACAAGAACTTTATTACCAATTAATTTAAATAAAAAATGCCAAATTAAGATTAAATACACTAAATATATTATTTTATTTATTTTATAAGCTAATAATTAATATTATTTATTATAAATAATATTTTTAAAAGCATTTTTTTTATATTATAATATAATATTTTTTATTATTATAAAATAATTTTTTTTATATTAATATTAATTATTTTAGTTACTCTTATTTTACAATTAATTAAAAAACTTTAAATCCTCTAATTTTGCTTGTTATTATTAAGCTTTATACCCTGGAATAGCTTATAATAAAAGCTTTAAAAGGCTAAGAAAATGAAGTTAGTTATTATTTTATTATATTATTATTTTATTTATTTATTTTATTAATATATTAAATAAAAGCTAATGTTATTCTTTTAACACCTAATAATTTATTATTAAATTCATAAAATAAAAAAATTAAAAAAAGCTTATTATTTAATAATAATAAAGCTAATAAAATAATATTAATATTTTTAATTAAAAATAATATCTCTTTTAATAATATAGCTTCGCTTTCTTTTAATAAATTATTATCTTATTATAATAAGTAAATTATTTATTTTATTATTTATTATATATATATTAATAATTTTATTTTATTAATAATTATTAAAGATTATAAAAAAATAAATCAAATTAATATTAAAAAAATATTAAAAAAAACCTATAAAAAAGCTTTATTAAATTTAAATTTGCTTTTAAAAGTTAATTTAAAATCTTTTAATTTTTTTTCTATAACCTTTAATATTTAAACTTTAAATAATTAAAATTCTTATTTAAGAATTATTTTAATATATATTAATTCTAATTTTAAATTAAAATATAAGCTAATAAGTATTTTATTTTAATTTTTATTATTTTATTTTATATATAATTAATTTTATTCTAGGTTTTTTTTAAACTTTTTAAAAGCTATATTAAAATATATATATTTTATTAATTTAATAAAACTTTAAAGCCTTATCCTTATTTATTAAATTATAATAATATTATAAGGTGCGTTTTTATTATATTATTATTTTATTTTTTATAAATTTTATTAATATAATTATTTTATTTAGTATTATAAAAAATAATACTGTAAATAATAATATATTTATAAATTTTTTTAAAAAAGCTTATAAAAAAACTTATAAAAAAGAATTTATAAATAATATTAAATATATAGCACATATTATTAATTTAATAGCTTAAAATATATTAAAAGATTATATATTTAATTTAACTTCTAATTTATTATTATTAAATTATATAAATAATAATTTATATAATAATAATAATAAAATAAAAAATAAAAATAAAAATCCTGTTTTTAATAGTAAGTTATTTATTTTATTTTATTTTATTTTATTTTATTATATAATAAATAACTAATAATAAATAAATTTAATAAATTAAATTAGGCGGCTTATATCTTTAATTAAATATACTTAAAAACTTAGTTCTTTATTAATTAAAGAAATAATAAAAGCTAAAAAAGAAAATAAAATAGCTTTTAATTATAATAAAGAAAAAATTCCTTTAAATATAGTATTTATTTTATTTTATTTTATTAATAATATAATTATAATAACTAATTTATTTATTAAATAATATAACTTACTAAAATTTAACTTATTATATATTTAATACTTTTATTAATTTAAAAGAAGTTTTATATTTTTATTATAAATATACTAATAATAAAAAATTTAAAAAAGTATTTATTTTATTTTTTATATATTTTATTTATTTACTAATAAATTTTAATTATATTTAAATAAAACAGAATAAAAAGCTTTAAAAGAGTTAAAAAATATATTTCTAGTTTTTTTAAAGCCTTCTATTAAATTACAAGGCTAATTTTATATAATAATTCTTATAGCTTTATTATATATTTATAAAATATATAATAAGCTAGATTTATTATATAAAAAATATACTAATAATCCACCTATAAATAATTTAATAAGTTATTTATTTATTATTTTATATTATTTACTAATTTTAATAGGTTAATTATTATAAATTATTTATAAATATTATAAAATCCGGATTATTTAAATTAGAGAAATATTTCCCTAGGAAATTAACTTTTTTTAATTTAAATAATTATAAGCCTTTTTTATTTAATTTTTTTTAAATACTTAATTTAAAAATATTTATTTTAAAGAAAATAGATTATTATATTTTTATTTTAACTTAAATACTAATATAATAAATCTAATAAAAAAAAATATAATTTATAAGTTATTTTATTATATTATTTTTATTATATTTACTAATAATTTTAAATAAAATATTTAAAAAAATAAATAAACTTATTATAATTAATAATCTTATTAATTTATTTTTTAATAAATTAGCTAAGGATTTTAATAATAATAATAATACTAATAATAATAAAAATAATAAAAATACTAATTATAATTCAGATTTATTAAATTCTAATAAAAAATTTTATTTAAAGGCTGATAATAATAATAAGAATAAAATAATATTATATTTAAAAAAAAACCTTATTAAAAAAACTATAAGTTTTTTTTATAATTATATATATTTTTTATTTATTTATTTATTAATTTTATTATAGGAAAACTTTTTAAATTATTAGAAATTAAATTCTACTAAATTTCTTATATTATTTATTTTAGCTAGGTGTTATTTAGCTATTCTAGCCACATCTGCTGCTATAAAAAACGTTTTTTTTATTTTTAATAATATTATAACTAAATCAAGAAATAGGCTTAAGCCTAGTCTTATTAAGGAAATAATATTATTAAAAAACTAGATTAAAGATTTTAAAAAGCTAGAAAATAAATATATAAAAAATAATAATATAAAATAATTAAAATAAAAGATTTTTATTATTTTAATAAAAAACAAAATTAATAACTAATTTATTAATAAAAAACAAATTCATTTTTAATAACTAATTTATTAATAAAAAACAAATTTATTTTAGTAACTAATTTACTAATAAAAAACGAATTTATTTTTAGTAACTAATTTATTAATAAAAAACAAATTCGTTTTAGTAACTAATTTGCTAATAAAAAACAAATTCGTTTTTAATAACTAATTTACTAATAAAAAACTAATACTAATAAAAAACAAAAACTAATTCATTTTATTTTTCATTTTTTTGTTTTTAGTAACTAATTTACTAATAAAAAACTAATACTAATAAAAAACGAAAAACGAAAAACGAAATTAGTTTCGTTACTAATTTAAAAAACGAAATTAGTTTTGTTATTAAGAAATTAGTTTTTAGTAATGAAATTAGTAACGAATTTACAACCCTGAATAATATATTATAAATAAAATACTAATATTTTTATTTTTATTATAAAATATATAAAATAAAATTATTAAATTAAAATTTAAAATTTTATTATAAAAAAACTTAGTTAATTAGTAACTAAAATTTTAGTTACTAAAATTTTAGTTACTAAAAAATTAATCTTTAGTAACTAAATTAGTAACTAATTTGCAACCCTGATAATAATATAAAGCTTCTTTTAAATTAATTAAAATATTAAGTATATAATAAGTTAAATTTTAACAGGGTAAATTATTTATATAATTTAATTAGCTTTGTTTTATTTAAATAAATAAAATAATATACTTAATAGAATTATTTCTTTATTATAATTAGCAGGAATTTTTCTATTTTTTTTAGTTTTTAATATTCTTTTACTTAATAAATTATTAAGCTCTAGGGTATATTTAACTAAAACTATAACTTATTTTAATTAATTAATTAAATTTATTTATTATTAATTATTAGTATTTTTTTAATAAAATAATAAAATAACTTACTATTATAATTAATATTAGTAAAATTTTTATTTTCTTTTTTATTATTATTATATAAATATAAATTTATATATTTTAATAATAATATATTTAAAATATTATTAAATATATAATCTTTTAATATATTTTATATAATTAAATTAATAATATATATTATATATTTAATATTATTTTTAAATTCTTTTTTTTTAGCTTGTTTATAAGTTTTTTTAAAAGAATTTATAAATATATTATTATTATAAGTATTATTTTTTATAATACTAATATATTAGTTATTTATTAATTATTTTATTATATATATAATATATTAAATAAATAATATATTTAAATATATTTAATATATTTAATAAATTAAAATATTATTTTAAGGCCTAATTAAATTATTAATATATATATATTCCTGTATAATTTTTAAAAAGCTTATTAAATTTTATAAATAAATTAATAATAGTTATATTTTTAATAGCTTTATAAAAAAATATAAATAAAATACTTATAAGTGTATATTTTAATTTAAAATTTAAATTAATAAAAATAAGAATTATTTTTAAATAAGAATTTTTATTATTTAAAGTTTAAATATTAAAAATTATAAAAAAACAGCTATTAATTTTTATTTTAGTTTTAATTTACTAATTTAAATCTAATAAAGCTTTATTATAATTTTTTTTAATATATTTTAAATATTTAATTAATTAATATTAAAATAGCTGTTAATAAATAATAAAATTAATATATAATATTTAAATTATATATAAAATAAAATAAATAATTTACTTATTATAATAAAATAATAATTTATTAAAAAAATTAAAAGAAACTGTATTAAATAAAATATTATTATTAATTAAAAATAATAATATTTTATTAGCAGCCTCTTGCTTATTAAAAATTAATAAATTTATTTTAAATTATTTATTTTATATATTTAAATTAAATAAAAAGCTTTAATTTAAAAAAATAATATCTGCTTTTATAAATTATTAATAAATAAATAAAATAATAATAAAATAAATAAAAAGTAAATAAATAATATATATAATATAAATAACTTACTTTTTTTTTTTAATATTTTTAATTTTTTATTATAAGCTATTTTAAAATACTTAGTTTAATAGTGGTAAGCTAAATTATAAAATTTAAAGCTTTTAATTATATTTTTAATTTTATAATTATAGTTATATAATAAAAAATTAGTATATAAAATAAATAAAAATAACTTATATTATATATTTTAATTTTATTTTTTAATATTTATTAAATTTAATAAGTAATAAGGTTTTTATAAATAAGTTATAATAAAAATATAAACCTTAAAATTCTTATTTTCTTTTAATTTATAATCCTTTTTATTATAAATAAAATTATTAGGGCTTTTATTAAGGCTATTATTAATAAAATTATTTATAATAAAATAAGAGCTATTTAAAAAAACTAGATTTAATATTTATAACTAATTATACAAGGGATAATAAAATAATATTAGT
This sequence comes from Trichoderma evansii, assembly GCF_050947405.1. Lineage (NCBI taxonomy): Eukaryota > Fungi > Ascomycota > Sordariomycetes > Hypocreales > Hypocreaceae > Trichoderma > Trichoderma evansii. The sequence continues at coordinate 17,606 of NW_028145139.1, forward strand.
ATTTTTTTTATAATTAAAATGTATTTTTAATAATAAATAATAAATATAAAAGAGGTATTTTTAATTAATTAAAAACTATAAATAAATTAAAAATCTAGTAAGAATTAGAGTTATTTATAATTAATTAATATTTTTCTTTATTTATAATTTATTATTTGATTTTTATATATATAAGATTTTAATACTTATTATAAGCCAGGGTTATAAATTAGTTACTAATTTAGTTACTAAAAACAAATTTATTAGTAACAAAACGAATTTCGTTTTTTATTATTAGTTTTCGTTTTGTTAATACCTTGAAAAAAACAAAACTAATAATTTTAATTTTTTATTAGTAGATTAATTACTAATAACAAAAAAATAAAAATAAAACAAATTAGTTACTAATTTTATTAATTAAAATAATTAAAAAATTATATATAATATTAAAACCTTATAAATAAATTATATATAATTTTATTTAAATTAAAGAATAAATAATTATTATAATATAATAAAAATAACTATTATTTTAATTATTTTATATTACTATTTTCTATATATTCATTTTCTAGCTCTTTAAAATCTTTAATCTAGCTTTTTAATAATATTATTTTTTTAATAAGACTAGGCTTAAGCTTATTTTTTAATTTAGTTATAATATTATTAGTTATAGAAAAAATGCTTTTTATAATAGCAGAAGTAGCAGGAATAGCTAAATAACACCTAGCTAAAATAAATAAAATAAGAAATTTATTAAAATTCAATTTTTAATAATCTAAAGGATTTTTTTATAATAAAATTAATAAATAAATAAAAAAATATATATAATTATAAAAAAACTTACATTTTTATTTAAAAAGATTTCTTTTATATATAATAATATTTTATTTTTATTATTATTATTATAACTAGCCCCTAGATAAAATTTTTTATTAAAATCTAATAAATTAGAATTATTATTTTTATTATTATAATTATTATTATAAATAAAATCCTCTACTAATTTATTAAAAAATAAATTAATAAAGTTATTAATTATATTAAGATTATTTATTTTCTTATTTAACTTATAAAAAATTAGTAAATTAAATAAATAATATATATATATATATATATATCAGGGTTGCAAATTAGTTACTAAAGACTAAAACTAAAACTAAAATTTTAGTTTTAGTTTAGTTAATAGCTTGACTAAAACTAGACTAAAATTTTAGTTATTAGTTTAGTTATTAAGATAACTAAAACTAAAAACTAATAACTAAAATTTTAGTCACTAATTTAGTTAATTTTTATATTATTAATATTTTTTTAATTTATAATTATAAAAATTCTTAAATTTTATAATTTTTATTAATGTATAAATATAATATTATATTTTTAATTAAGGAAATTTTATTATATTATTTTTAATTAATTAAAAAATAGCATTTTTAATTACCTTTTTTTTTATTATATAAGTCAAATTCTATTAATAGTAAATAATTAACTAAATTAGTAACTAAATTACCTAAAATTTTAATCTTTAGTTACTAAAACTAAAGCTTAGTTAGTTAGTAGCTTGACTAAAACTAATTATTTTAGTTATTAGTTAACTAAAAACTAAATTAGTTTTAGTGACTAAACTAAAGACTAAAAACTAAGGATTAAATTAGCAACCCTGATATATATATATAAATAACTTACTTATTATAATCTAATTTAATTAGATTTATTATATTATTATATATATTAAAATAAAAATATAATGAGCCTTTTTTTTTAAAATAAATAATTTTAAATCTAGGATTTAAAAATATACTTAATAAAAAAGGCTTATAATTAATTAAATTAAAAGAGGTTATTTTTCTAGGAAAATATTTCAATTTAATTAATCTAGATTTTATAATATTTAAAAATAACTTATAATAATAAGTTTATTAAAATTAGTAAGTAAATTAAATAAATAAATAAAATAATTTACTAATTTATTAGTAGGTGAGGTATATATATATTTTTTATATAATAAATCTAGCTTATTATATATTTTATAAATATATAATAAAATTATAGGAATTATTATATAAAATTAGCCTTGTAATTTAATAAAAGGCTTTAAAAATATTAAAAAAATATTTTTAAGCTTTTTTAAAGCCTCTTATTATATTTTATTTAAAAATAACTAAAATAAATAAATTAGTAAATAAAAAATAATAAATTATATAATTTTAATATACTTTTTTAAATTCTTTATTAGTTATATTATTATAATAATAAAATAAAGCTTTTTTTAAATTAGTAAAAATATTAAATATATAATAAGTTAAATTTTATTAAATTATATTATTTATTAAAAATTAGCTATTTTATTATTATATAAATAAATAAAATAAAATAAAATAAATAATATATTTAATAGAATTTTTTCTTTAT
>NW_028145138.1:0-19988 GCF_050947405.1 Trichoderma evansii
TATTATTTTATTAATTATTTATATAATTATATTTTAATAAAATTAAATAAAAAATATTAAAAAAATTAAAAAATATATTTATTATATTTTTAAAGCTTTTTATTAAATTATAAGGTTAGTTTTATATAATAATTCTTATAATTTTATTATATATTTATAAAATATATAATAAATTAAAAAAATTATATAAAAATTATATTAATAATAAGAATTTTAATTTAATAAATTATATTAAATATATTATTTTATTTTATTTATTAATTTATTTTATATTTTTTTTTATAATATTTATATAAAAGTTATTAAATTTAATTTAAATAAATTAAAAAAATATTTTTTTAAAAAATTATTTTATTTTAATTTAAATAATTATAATTTTTTTTTTTTAATTTATTTTTAAATTTTAAATTTAATAATATTTATTTTAAAAAAAACAAATTATTATAATTTTATAATAATATTAATAAGAATATTATTAATTTAATTAAAATAAAATATAATAAGTAAGTTAATTATTTTATATTATTTAATTTTTTATATTAATTTTATTATAAATTAAAAGAAAAAATAAATAAGTTTAATATAATTATAAATTTAGTTAATTTATTTTTTAATAAATTAGCTAAAGATTTTAATTATAATAATAATAATAGTTTTAATAATAATTATTTATTAAATTTTAATATAAAATTTTATTTAAAAATTAATAATAATAATTAAAAAAATAAAATATTATTATATAAATTAAAAAACTTTATAAAAAAAAATATAAGTTATTTTATTATTATTATTATAAGCTTATTTATTAATAAATAATTATAAGAAAATCTTTTAAAATATTAAAAAATAAATAATAATAGATTTTTTATTTAATTTATTTTAGCATAGTGTTATTTAATTATTTTTATTATATTTACTATTATAAAAAGTATTTTTTTTATTTTTAATAATATTATAATTAAATTTAAAAATAGGCTAGAGTTTAATTTAATTGAAGAAATAATATTATTAAAAAGTTAAATTAAAGAATTTAAAAAACTAGAAAATAAGTATTTTAAAAAAAATAACTTAAAATAATTATTATATAATTTAATAATTTATATAAAATTATAATAGTTAAATATTATAAATATATAATATATAATAAGTTAAAAGTTTTAAAAATAGTAAATTAATATTTAAAAATAAGTTAAATATTTAAATTTTATAATTTAATTATAATATTTAAAAGATTTTAAACTTATTAATTTAAAATAATAAAAATATAACTTATTTATTATTATTTTTAATTTATATTAAGTTTTTTATAAAATATATTTTAATAAATAGCAGGGTTATAAAATTAGTTTTTTATTTTTCGTTTTTAGTTTTATTATTAAAGATTAATATAGTTTTTAGTTATTAAAAAACAAAATTAGTTTTTTATTTTTTATAAAAAACTAATTTTATTTTTTATATATAAAAAAATTAGTAATAAAATAAAATTCATTTTTTATATAAAAAAACTAATTTTATTTTTAATATATAAAGAAATTAATAATAAAATGAATTTTATTTTATTATTAAATTTGTTTTTTATTATTAAATTTATTTTTTATATATAAAATAATTTATAAGCTAGAAAATAAATATATAAAAAATAGTAATATAAAATAAATAAAATAAAAGCTTTTTATAATAATATTAAAAATTAAAATTAGTAACTAATTTACTAATAAAAATTAAAATTATTTTTTTAATAATTAATTTACTAATAAAAATTAAAATTAGTTTTTTAGTAACTAATTTGCTAATAAAAATTAAAATTAGTTTTTTAGTAACTAATTTGCTAATAAAAATTAAAATTAGTTTTTTAGTAACTAATTTGCTAATAAAAATTAAAATTAGTTTTTTAATAACTAATTTACTAATAAAAATTAAAATTAGTTTTTTAGTAACTAATATATTAATAAAAAACTAATACTAATAAAAAACAAAATTTATTTTATTTTTTATTTTTTTATTTTTAGTGATTAATTTACTAATAAAAAACTAATATTAATAAAAAATAAAAAATAAAAATGAAATTAGTTTTATTACTAAGAAATTTGTTTTTAGTAATAAAATTAGTAACAAATTTACAACCCTGATAAATAGTTATAATATGCTTTAATAAATATATAAATAATTAAATAATTAAATAAATAAAATTATATATTAAAAAAAAAATTATATTAGTAACTAATAGTTTTGTTTTTTATTTTTTATTTTTAGTTAATAATAATTAATAAAAAAATTAATATTTTTATTTTATTTTATTTAACTTATTAATAAAATTAAAAATTAAAAAATTAGTAACTAATTTTTTAATTACTAATTTTTTAATTAATAGTTTTATTTTTAGTAACTAATTTACAACCCTGCTTTATTATAATAAATTTATTATAATAAAATTATATATTATAAATAATATATTTTTATTTATTTTATATACTAATTTTTTATTATATAACTGCAATTATAAGGTTAAAAATATAATTAAAAGCTTTAAATCCTTTAATTTAACTCGCTACTCAGGGTTATAATTTCATTACTAAAAACAAATTTCTTAGTAATAAAACTAATTTTATTTTCATTTTTTATTTTTTATTAGTATTAGTTTTTTATTAGCAAATTAATTATTAAAAAACTAATTTTAATTTTTAATATTATTATAACAAACTTTTATTTTATTTATTTTATATTACTATTTTTTATATATTTATTTTTTAACTTATAAAATATTTTATATATAAAAAACAAATTTAATAATAAAAAATAAATTTAATAATAAAATAAAATTTATTTTATTACTAATTTTTTCATATATTAAAAACAAAATTAGTTTTTTTATATAAAAAATAAATTTCATTTTATTACTAATTTCATTTTTTAATAACTATAGAAATATATATTCAATTGGCTTAGCCTTATATTATTATAATATAATATAGCTGCTTTACTTATATATTATAATTAAAATACCCCCTGTACACCTAGGTATTAATACTTCTTATATAAGTGCCCTTATTTATAACACTTTTATTTAATAATATAAGTTACTTTTACTAATCCTGTGCCTTTTTTAAAATAATTATATATAGCTTAGAACAGGCTTTTATTAACTTTAATACTATTAATATTATTAAAAGTTATTTAAGCTATTTATAAGAATAGCTTAAACTTTTTATAATTTTTTCTAATAGTATTTTTTATATTAGCAGATTTTTTTAATTTTAAAGTTTTATAGAATTTTAAAAAGTAATTTTTTTTAAATAACTTAATTAATTTATTAGCTATTATTTAATTTATAAGAATATATTTTAATTTAATTTTTTTACTTTTAATTTTCTTATAAATAAAATAATATTAAATTTTTATATATTTTAAATTTTTATAATATATTAGGTTTTATAATTTATTAAGTTTTTATAATTTATTAGGTTTTTATAATTTATTAGGTTTTTTATTAATATAATAGTTTTTTAATTATTATAGTAAATAATAATTATATTTAATAATAACTTTATTATATTTTTTTTTTAAAAATTAGTTTATAATTTTATAAAAAGTTTTTATAACTAGATTATTATTTTTATAATATTTATTTAAGTTATATATTTAATTTTATAATTTAATAAGGCAGTTATTATTTATTTTTTTAATAACTAGTTAATTTTTTTATTTTTAATATTAAAAATATAACTAAAGGTTAATTTATAAGTATTTAAGTTACTGGCCTAGTTAAAGTTAATGTATTTATAAAGTAATTATAATCTGCTTTAAAATACTAGGTATAGGTTTTTTATTTTTTATATATATTTTAAAATCTGTTTTATAGCTTATTTATATCAGGGTTGTAAATTAGTTACTAAAAACGAAACTACTAACTAAAAAATTAGTAATTAAAAAATTAGTTACTAATTTTTTAATTTTTAATTTTATTAGTAGGCTAAATAAAATGAAATAAAAATATTAGTTTTTTTATTAATTATTATTAATTAAAAATAAAAAATAAAAAATAAAATTATTAGTTACTAATTTAATTTTTTTTTAATATATAATAATCTTATTTATTTAATTATTTAATTATTTATTTATTTATATATTTATTAAAGCTTATTATAATTATTTATTAAAATATATATTATATATTTTATAAAAAACTTAATATAAATTAAAAATAATAATAAATAAGTTATATTTTTATTATTTTAAATTAATAAGCTTAAAATCTTTTAAATATTATAATTAAATTATAAAATTTAAATATTTAACTTATTTTTAAATATTAATTTATAATTTTTAAACTTTTAATTTATTATATATTATATATTTATAATATTTAACTATTATAATTTTATATAAATTATTAAATTATATAATAATTATTTTAAGTTATTTTCTTTAAAATATTTATTTTTTAATTCTTTAAAATCTTTAATCTAGCTTTTTAATAATATTATTTCTTTAACTAAATTAAATTTTAACCTATTTTTAGATTTAATTATAATATTATTAAAAATAGAAAAAATATTTTTTATAATAGCAGATATAGTAAAAATAATTAAATAGTACTGTGTTAAAATCAGGGTTACTATTTAGTAACAATTTGTATCGTCAGTGCCTTAAAGAAAACAAAACAAATTATTTTCGTTACTAATAAATTAATCATAGTTTCTTTATTAGCCTAACAAATATAATATAAAAAAAATCGTATTTTATTAATAATAATTAAATAAATATAAAATACAAATTTCATTACTAATTTCACTACTAATTTCTTTAAAAATTATATTTTATTTATAATAAAGAAATACAAAATATAAATTTTATTACTAAATTTATTATTAAATTTATTATAAATATTATAATTAATTAAAATAGCTTATTATAATAATTAAATAGTATATTTTTATAAACTTAAATTAAATTAAATATATTTATTAAAATAAGCTAATTTATAAAAAAATTAGTAATAAATTTAAGTAAATTTATTAATATAAATTTACTTATAATAAAATTAATAATAACAAATTTCTTTATGATTTTTTTATAAATAAATTAGTTTCTTTAAATTTTTATTAAAATTATATTAGTTTTTTTAAAAGCTTGAAAAAAATAAATTTAATTTATTAAAAAAGTGAAAAAAACTATTTATTTTCATCTTTTATTAATAAAATATAAAATTAATTATAGTAATGAAATAAATAATAAAAGATTACTGATTAATGTAGCAACCCTGGTTAAAATAAATAAAATAAAAAATTTATTATTATTTATTTTTTAATATTTTAATAGATTTTCTTATAATTATTTTATTAATAAATAAGCTTATAATAATAATAATAATAAAATAATTTATATTTTCTTATATAAGGTTTTTTAATTTATATAATAATATTTTATTTTTTTTATTATTATTATTAGTTTTTAAATAAAATTTTTTATTAAATTTTAATAAATAATTATTATTAAAGCTATTATTATTATTATAATTAAAATTTTTAGTTAATTTATTAAAAAATAAATTAACTAGATTTATAATTATATTAAGCCTGTTTATTTTATTTTTTAATTTATAATAAAATTAATATAAAAAATTAAATAATATAAAATAATTAATTTACTTATTATATTTTATTTTAATTAAATTAATAATATTATTATTAATATTATTATAAAAATAAAATAATTTTCTAAGAAAATACTTTTTTAATTTATTTAAATTAAATTTAATAACTTTTATATAAATATTATAAAAAAAAGCTTAAAATAAATTAATAAATAAAATAAATAATATATTTAATATAACTTATTAAATTAAAATTATTATTATTAATATAATTTTTATATAATTTTTTTAATTTATTATATATTTTATAAATATATAATAAAACTATAAGAATTATTATATAAAGCTAACTTTGTAATTTAATAAAAAACTTTAAAAATATAATAAATATATTTTTTAATTTTTTTAATATTTTTTATTTAATTTTATTAAAATATAATTATATAAATAATTAATAAAATAATAATAATAAAATAATAAAAAAAAAATATATTTTTTAATATTTTTTATTTTTAATATTTAAAAAATAATAATTTAAAGCTTCTTTTAAATTAATTAAAATATTAAGTATATAATAAGCAGGGTTGCCACATTAATCAGTAATCTTTCATAATTTGTTTCATTACTACAATTAATTTCATATTTTGTTAATGAAATATGATTTTAATTCATTTTCTTTAGATTTTTAATAAAATAAATTAGTTTTCTTCAGCTTTTTAAAGAAACTAATATAATTCTAATGAAAATCTAAAGAAACTAATTTATTTATAAAAGAATTATAAAGAAATTCGTTATTATTAATTTTGTTATAAGTAAATTTGTATTAATAAATTTATTTAAATTTATTACTAATTTCTTTAAATTTATTACTAATTTCTTTAAATTTATTACTAATTTCTTTATAATTAGCTTATAATAAGCACTAAAATCTTATATATATAAAAATCAAATAATAAATTATAAAAAAAAAAAAAAATTAATTAGCTATAAATAACCTTAATTCTTGCTAGATTTTTAATTTATTTACAGTTTTTAATTAATTAAAAATACTTATTTTATATTTATTATTTATTATTAAAAATGGATTCTGATTATAAAGAAAATATTAATATTATTTTATTATTCCTTGTATAATTAGCTATAAATATTAAATCTAGCTTTTTTAATAGCTTTTATTTTATTATAAATAATTTTATTAATAATGGCCTTAACAAAGGCCTTAATAATTCTATTTATAATAAAGAAGATTATAAATTAGAAGAAAATAAGAATTTTAAAGTTTATGTTTTTTATTATAACCTATTTATAAGAACCTTATTACCTATTAAACCTAATAAACATTAAGAAATGGAGTTAAAATATATAATATAAGTTATTTTTATTTTTTATAGCTTTATTATAATAAATTTATTATAATAAAATTATATATTATAAATAATATATTTTTATTTATCTTATATACTAATTTTTTATTATATAGCTGTAATTATAAGGTTAAAAATATAATTAAAAGCTTTAAATCCTCTAATTTAGCTTGCCACTATTAAACTAGGCATCCTAAAATAGCTTATAATAAAAAATCAGAAATACTAAGAAAAAGAAGTAAGTTATTTATATTATATATATATATATATATATATATTATTTATTTATTTATTTATTTATTTTATTATTATTATATTTTATTATTATTATATTATATTATTATTATTTTATTTATTTATTAATAATTTATAAAAGCAGATGTTATTCTTTTAAATTAAAGCTCTTTATTTAATTTAAATATGCAAAATAAATAACCTAAAATAGATTTATTAATTTTTAATAAGCAAGAGGCTGCAAATAAAATATTATTATTCTTAATTAATAATAATATTTTATTTAATACAGTTTCTTTTAATTCTTTTAATAAATTATTATTTTATTATAATAAGTAAATTATTTATTTTATTATATTTTATTTTATATATAAGTTAAATATTATATATTAATTTTATTATTTATTAGCAGCTATTTTAATATTAATTAATTAAATATTTGAAATATATTAAAAGAAAATTATAATAAAGCTTTATTAGATTTAAATTAGTAAATTAAAGCTAATTTAAAGACTAATAACTGTTTTTTTATAACCTTTAATATTTAATTTTTAAATAATTAAAATTCTTATTTAAAAATAATTCTTATTTTTAATAATTTAAATTTTAAATTAAAATATAAGCTTATAAGTATTTTATTTATATTTTTTTATAAGCTATTAAAAATGTAATTATTATTAATTTATTTATAAAATTTAACAAGCTTTTTAAAAGTTATATAGGAATATATATATACTAGTAATTTAATAAGGCTTTAAAATAATATTTTAATGTATTAAATATATAAAATATATTTAAATATATTATTTATTTAATTTATTATATATATAATAAAATAACTAATAAATAATTAATATATTAGTATTATAAGAAATAATGCTTATAATAATAATATATTTATAGATTTTTTTAAAGAAGCTTATAAAAAAGTTAATACAAAAGAATTTAAAAATAATATTAAATATATAGTGTATATTATTAATTTAATAGTTTAAAATATATTAAAAGATTATATATTTAATAATAATTTAAATATATTATTATTAAAATATATAAATTTATATTTATATAATAATAATATTAAAAAAGAAAATGAAAATTTTACTAATATTAATTATAATAGTAAATTATTTTATTATTTTATTAAAAAAACACTAATAACTAATAATAAACAGATTTAATAAATTAACTAAGATAAATTATAACTTTAATTAAATATACCTTAAAGCTTAATAATTTATTAAGTAAAAGAATATTAAAAGCTAAAAAAAATAGAAAAATTCCTGCTAATTATAATAATAAAAAAATTCTATTAAGTATATTATTTTATTTATTTAAATAAAAAAAAAGCTAATTAAATTATATAAATAATTTAACCTATTAGAATTTAACTTATTATATACTTAATATTTTAATTAATTTAAAAAAAGCTTTATATTATTATTATAAATTTATAAAAAATAAAAAATTTAAAAAAGTATTTATTATTTATTATTTTATTATTTTATTATAATAATTATATTAATTTAATTATAGTTATTTTTTAGTAAAATTAAATGAAAAGCTTTAAAGGAATTAAAAAATATATTTCTAATTTTTTTAAAGCCTTTAATTAAATTACAAGGTTAGCTTTATATAATAATTCTTATAGTTTTATTATATATTTATAAAATATATAATAAACTAAAAAGGTTATATAATAATTATAATAACCCCCTTAAAGGATCTGAATTAGTAAGTGTTTTTTATTATAATAATAATAAATTTATTTTATTTATTAATTTATATTTAATTCCTTATTATAATTTTTATATAAAAGCTATTAAATCCGAATTAATTAAATTAAAGAAATATTTTCTTAAAAAAATAACTGCTTCTAATTTAATTAATTATAAGCCTTTTTTATTTAATTTATTTTTAAATCCTTAATTTAAAAATATTTATTTTATAAAAGACAGATTATTATGCTTTTATTTTAATATAAATATTAATATTATAAATCTATTTAAATTAGAATATAATAAGTAAGTTATTTCTTTTATTAATTTTATTAACTTATTTTATTAATATTATTTATAAGTTAAATGAAGAAATTAATAGAATTAATATAAATAATAATCTTAAAAGTAATTTATCTTTTAATGAATTAGCTGAAGATTTTAATTATATTAATAATAATAATAATAATAATAATAATAATAATAATAATAATAATAATAATATTAATATTAGTAGCTTAAATGATAATTTATCAGATTCTGACAGGGTTACCACATTAATCAGTAATCTTTCATCATTCATTTCATTACTACAATTAATTTCATATTTTATTAATAAAAGACAAAAATAAATAATTTTCTTCACTTTCCTGACAAATTAAATTCATTTTCTTCAGGCTTTTAAAGAAACTAATATAATTCTAATAAAAATCTAAAAAAATTAATTTATTTATAAAAAAATTATAAAAAAATTCATTATTATTAATTTCATTATAAGTAAATTTGTATTAACAAATTTACTTAAATTTATTACTGATTTCTTTATAAACTAGCTTATTTTAATAAATATATTTAATCTAATTTAAGTTTATAAAAATATATTATTTAATTATTATAATAAGCTATTTTAAATAATTATAATATTTATAATAAATTTAATAATGAATTTAGTAATAAAATTCGTATTTTATATTTTTTTAATTATTATAAATAAAATATGATTTTTAAAGAAATTAGTAATAAAATTAGTAATGAAATTCGTATTTCATATTTATTTAATTATTATTAATGAAATACAATTTTTTTTATATTATATTCATCAGGCTAATAAAGAAACTATAATTAATTTATTAGTAATAAAAATGATTCGTTTCGTTTTCTTCAAGGCACTAATGATACGAATCATTACTAAATGGCAACCCTGGATTCTAATAAAGAATTTTATTTAAGCACTAATAATAATATTATTATTAATAATAAAAATAAAATATTATTATATTTAAAAGAAAAATTATTAAATAAAAAAGTTAGTTATTTTTATAATATTTTAGTTATTTTATTTACTAATAAAATCATAGGATAACCCTTTAAAATACTGGAAATTAAATAATAAGAGATTTCCTTTATTATCTATTTTAGCGCAGTGTTATTTAACAATTCCTGCTACATCTGCTGCTATAAAGAGTATTTTTTCTATTTCTAATAATATTATAACTAAATTAAGAAATAGGCTTAATCCTAGCTTAGTTAAGGAAATAATATTATTAAAAAGCTAGTTTAAAAATTTTAAAAAGCTTAAAAATAAATATAAGAAAGAAAATAATTTAAATTAATTATATCTTTTTTATAATAATTATTAAAAATATAAAAAAGTTATATTTTAAATAAATCTTATATATATATTATAAATCTAAAATTATAATAAATTTATATATTAAAATAAATAAATTACTTAAGTTTTAAATTAAAAAGCTTAAAATTAGCAAATTTCCTGCTTACTAATTTATAATATAAATAACTTGCTTATTTTAATATATTAATTTAATTTAATTTAAGTTTATAAAACTATATTATATAATATATATAATATACTAGTTTAAAATATTAAAATAATTAAAATAAAATAGTTATTTATATTTTAAATTAAAAAGCTTTAAATTAGCTAATTTCCTGCTTACTAATTTAAAATTTAAATAACTAGCTTATTTTAATAAATAAATTTAATTTAATTTAATTTTATAAAAATATGCTATTTTATTATTATAATAAGCTATTTTAAATAATTATAAGGTTTATAATAAATTAGTAATAAATTTAGGAACGAATTTAGGAACGAATTTAGTAACGAATTTCATATTTCATATTTATTTAATTATTATTAATGAAATACGATTTTTTTCATATCATATTCGTCAGATTAATAAAGAAACTACAATTAATCTATTAGTAATGAAAATAATTCGTTTCGTTTTCTTCAAGGCACTGACGATATGAATCGTTACTAAATGGCAACCCTGCTTATATTATTAAATTAGCTAATAATTAATTGTATTAGTTTTAGCATGTTTTATTTTAAATATAATTAAATAGTTTTAATATGTTTTATTATATTCTGTTATAGATATAAGTAAATATAAGAATAGCTAATAATTAAAAGATTAACTTATTTAATTAAAGATTTTATTAACTAAGATTACTATTATCTAATATTTTAATTATAAGACTAAGATTTTAATAATAATTCTAGGAATAAAGCTAAGAACCTGGGGTAAATTAAGAAAATAGAAATTAAATAAAAACTAATAATAGCTTAAATATAACAAAGTAGCCAAGGTTGCTAATTTAATCTTTAGTTTTTAGTCTTTAGTTTAGTCACTAAAACTAATTTAGTCTTTAGTTAACTAATAACTAAAATAATTAGTTTTAGTTACTAATGATTAAAATAAATGACTAATTTTGTTGTAAATAGGGGCACCCACATAGGAAGTATCAGTACCTAGGTGTGCAGGGGTCGTCCTAGCTATAGTGTATAAGTAGGGCAGCTATATCATATTATAATAATATAAGTCTAAGCCAATTGAACCTATATTTCTCACAAATTTAATTACTAATTTAGTTAATTGAAAAAACTTATTTTTATAATTATATTGATTTTTTTTATTATTTTTATATATAAAAGCTGTTAAACTGGCTAGGTAATAAGCTTTTTTGATATATTAAATTATAAATTAAATAAAAATACTATATAATTCTAAATTTTAAATTATAGAAATATATTATTTATAATACATTATCTGCTAATTAGATGAAAGATTATATTTATAATAAAGTTAATAATATAATTTTAAGATTTTAATTTTACTGTATTTAAAATCTAATAAAAAGCGCTTATAAAACTTAACTAGTTAATTTTTACTTATATAAAATTATTATATAATATTTAATACTATTATATTAAAATATATAATATAAAGATTATAATAAGTTTTTTTATATTTATATATTTATTTTATTTAAGCTGAAAATTTAAAAGTTAATATATTTCACTTAAATAAGCATTAAAATCTTACATTGAATAATAATAATTTTATAATATAATTTATTATATGATATATTAGTAATTAAAATAACATAGCTTTATTATAAATAATAGCTTTATTCCCTTTATTTTTTATAGCTTTTTCTATTAAAATAAAAACCTTTAAATTTATTTATTTATTATTTATTATAGATTCAGATTATAAAGAATCAACGAATATTATTTCTTCGCCAGAGGAAAGCTCTAATATTAATATAGAGCCTAGTTTAAATAATTCCTCTATTATATTTAAAGAAAATAATAGTATTAATTCTGATACTATTAATTCTATTTATAATAAAGAGGATTATAAATTTGAAGATAATAAAATATCTAGAATTTATATTTTTTAACATAATCTATTTACTAGGCATTTATTACTAATAAATCCTAATAAACATCAAGAAATGCGTGTTTAATACACAAGGTTAGTTATTTTTATTTTTTATTTTATTTCTTATAACTGTTTTTTATTAATAAATAAAAATAGTTATAAATTTTTTATAAATTGCAGAATTAAAGGCTTTTAAGCTTCTAATTTATCTCAGCATTATTAAGCTAAACACCCTGCAATAGCTTATAATAAAAAATCAGAAAAACTAAAAAAAAGAAATATCTTATTTTATTTATTTTATTTATATATAATTACTAATTTTTTATAAAAGCTAATATTATTCCTTTAACTAATAATACTTTATTTAATTTAAATAAGCAAAATAAAAAAGTTAAAAGCTTTAATAATAATTCTTTATTAAATTTTAATAAAAAAAAAAGCTTTAAATAAGATATTAGTTTTTTTAATTGAAAATAATATTTCTTTTAATACTATATCTTTAAATTTATTTAATAAATTATTATCTTATTATAATAAGTAAGTTATTTATTTATTTTATTATTATTTATATATTTATTAATATTATTTAGTAAGCATTTTATAATTAATTAAACTAATATTAAAGAAATATTAAAAGATAATTATAATAAAGCTCTATTAGATTTAAATATGCATATTAAAGCTAATTTAAAAAGCTATGGAACCTTTTTTATAACTTTTAATATTTAAATTTCAAATAACTAAAATTCTTATCTAGGAATTATATTAATTTATATTAATATAAAATTCAAATTAAAATATAAGCTAATAGGTATTTATTTTATTTTTATTATTATTTATATATATATTTATCAGGGTTGCCATTTTAGTCTTTAGTTTTTAGTTTTTAGTTTAGTAACTAAAGTTAATTAGTAACTAAAAACTAAAATAATTTTAGTTACTAAACTAAAAAACTAATTAACTAAATAACTAACTAAATAACTAAAATTAAAAGGTGTAAAATGCACTAAGTAATAGGTTTTTTTTAAATATTTTATTATAAATTAAATAAAATGTATATATAAATTTAAGCTTATATTTATAAAAATATATTAAATATAGTATATTATTTATTAAATAATTATATTATTTTATTTATAATAAAGCTAATAATAGACTTTTAAATATTTGAAATAACTGTATTTAAAATTTGATAAAAAGCACTTATAAAATTTAACTAGTTAATTTTTATTTATATAAAATAATTACATAATATATAATAATAATATAATATAATATCTATTATAAGGATTATAATAAGCTATTTTATATTAATATATATATTTTATTTAAGCTTAAAATAAGAAAATTATATAAATAAGCATTAAAATCTTATATCAGATGATAATAATTTTATAGTATGATTTATTATATGATGATTATTAATTTAAATAACTAGCTTTTTTATAAATAAGAGCTTTTTTTCCTTTGTTTTTTATAGTGTGTTTTTAATTAAATTATTTAAAACTTATTTATTTATTATAGATAATGATTTTAAAGATTTAATAAATGTTATTTCCTTGCTAGAGGAAAGCTTTAATTTAAAGCCTAGTTTAATTAATTCCTTGAATTTTATTTAAAGAAAATAATAGTATTAATTCTAATATTATTAATTTTATTTATAATAAAAAGGATTATAAACTAGAAGATAATAAAATTTCTAGAGTTTATATTTTCAGGTATAATCTATTTACTAGGCGTTTATTACCAATAAATCTTAATAAATATAAAGAAATGCGTGTTAAATGTACAATGTTAGTTTTTTTTTTATATTTATTTATTTATTATAAGTATTTTTTTTAATAATATATAATTATAGTTGTAATTTTTATATAGAATGTAGAATTCAGGGCTTTTAAGCTTCTAATTTATCTCGGTATTATCAGGCTAAGTATCCTGCTATTGCTTATAATAAAAGCTTAGAAAAAATAAGAAAAAGAAGTATATTATTTTATTTTATTATAATATTATTATTTATATATATATATATATATATTAATTTTTTATAGAAGCTGATATTATTCCTTTAATTAATAATGCTTTATTTAATTTAAATAAGTAAAATAAAAGAATAAAAAGCACTGATAATAATAATAATAATAATAATTCTTTATTAAGCTTTAATAAAAAAAAAGCTTTAAATAAGATATTAATTTTTTTAATAAAAAATAATATCTCTTTTAATGCTATTTTTTCAAGTTCTTTTAATGAATTATTATTTTATTATAATAAGTAAGTTATTTTATTAATATTATTATTATTATTTATTTATTTATTAATATTATTTAGCGAGCACCTTATAATTAATTAATCTAATATTAAAGAAATATTAAAAGATAATTATAATAAGGCTTTATTAAATTTAAATATATATATAGAAGCTAATATTAAAAGTTATAAAACCTTTTCTATAACTTTTAATATTTGGACTTTAAATAATTAAAATTCTTATTTAAGAATTATATTAATATATATTAATTTAAATTTTGAATTAAAATATAAATTAATAGGTATTTATTTAAGCTTATTTTTTAATTTATTTATTATTAATTTATTATAGGTTTTATTAAATTAAAAGAAAGTTATACAGGAATTTATATATTTTAATAATTTAATAAAGCTTTAAAGTAATATTCTTATTTATTAAATATAAATAATATATTTAGGTATGTTTTTTATTATTATATTTATTTAACTAATAATAAAATAACTAATTTATTAGTATTACAAGAGATAATACTTATAATAATAATATATTTATAGAATCTTTTGAAGAAGCTTATAAAAAAGCTAATAAAAAAGAATTTATAAATAATATTAGATGTATAGCGTATATTATTAATTTAATAGCACAAGATATATTAAAAGATTATATATTTAATACTAATTTAAATTTATTATTATTTAAATATATAAATTTTTATTTATATAATAATAATAATAATAATGAAAATGATAAATTTAATAATATTAATTATAATAGTAAGTTATTTTATTATTTTATTTTAATTATTTTATTAAAAAATTAATAATAAATAAATTTAATAAATTAACTAAGACAAATTATAGCTTTAATAAAATATATAATAAAGCTTAATAATTTATTAAGTGAAGGTATATTAAAAGTTAAAAAGGATAAAAAAATTCCTGCTAATTATAATAAAAAAAAAATTCCTCTAGGTATTTATATTATTTTATTTATTTTAATATTAAATTTTTATTACTTAAAATAGATAATATAACTAGGTGAAATTTAACTTATTATATGCTTAATATTTTAATTAATTTAAAAGAAGTATTAGATTATTATTTTTTAAATATTAAAAATAAAAAATTTTAAAAAGTATTTATTTTCTTTTATAATTTTATTATAATTATTAATTATTATAATTATTTTTTACTAAAGTTAAATGGGAGGCTTTAAAGGAATTAAAAAATATATTTCTTATTTTTTTAAAGCCTTTTATTAAATTACAAGGCTAGCTTTATATAATAATTCTTATAGCTTTATTATATATTTATAAAATATATAATAAATTAAAAAGCTTATTAAAGTATTATTTAAATATTTTTAAAAAATTTGAATTAGTAAGTTATTTATTTATTATATTATTATATTATTTACTAATTTATTATGAGCTTTTTATTTTAATATTTATATAAAAGCTATAAAATCTAGAATAATTAAATTAGAGAAATATTTTTTTAGAAAATTAAATTCTTCTAATTTAATTAATTATAAACCTTATCTTTTTAATTTATTTTTAAATCCTAGATTTAAAAATATTTATTTTAAAAAAAACGGATTATTATATTTTTATAATAATATTAATAAAGATATTATATATTTGTTTAAAATTAAATATAATAAGTAAGTCTTTTATTTTATTTATTATTTATTTATATTAATTTTATTATAAATTAAAAGAAAAAATAAACAGGCTTGAAATAATTACTAATTTAGTTAATTTATTTTTTAATGAATTAGCTGAAGATTTTAATTATAATAATTATAATAATAATAATAATAATAATAATAGCCTTATAAATTATTTATTAGATTTTAAAGAATTTTATTCAAGGACTAATAATAATAATAAAAATAATAAATTATTATTATATGAAAATGAAAGTCTTATAAAAGAAGTAAGTTATTTTATTATTATTTTATATTTATTTATTTACTAATACAATAAATATAAGAAAACCCTTTGAATTATTAGAAAATAAATAATAATAGATTTCCTTTATTATTTATTTTAGCAAGGTGTTATTTAGTAATTCCTGCTACCTCTGCTGCTATAGAAAGCGTTTTTCTATTTCTAATAATATTATAACTAAAACTAGAAATAAGCTTAACCCTAATCTAGTTTAGGAAATAATATTATTAAAAAGCTGGATTAAAGATTTTAAAGAGCTTGAAATTAAATATACTGAAGAAAAAAAGCAAGATTAATTATTATTAAATTATATGATTTTAATAGATTTTTTTTATAATATGTTTATGAAAATATAGTTTATATATATTATTAAAGTATTAAAAAATATTAAAAAATATATGTAATTAAGCTTTTATTTAAATATTTAAATTAAATAATATTAAGAGGTTTAAAATAAGTTAATTAAAATAAAAAGTATTATAATATTCATTACTTGCTTTAATAATTAGCTTATAATTTTAATATAATTTTTTTAATAAAAATATATTATTTATATATTATTAATATTTTTTTTATTATAAAATTATATAAATAAATAAGCTTATAAATTAAATAATAAATTTTTATTAATATAAAATTAATTAAATTAGTGATTAAAATTTTAGTTATTAGTTTTTAGTTTTAATTATTAAGGTGACTAAACTAATAATTAAAATTTTAGTTTAGTTTTAGTTACTTTAGTAACTAAACTAATAATTAAAATTTTAGTTACTAAAAAATTAGTTTTAGTTTTAGTCTTTAGTGACTAATTTGCAACCCTGAAAGTAGCAGACTCCTAGACTAATAAATAAAGATTTTAAAGATAATAGGATAATTAATATCCTATTACTACTAAGCAGGGTTGCCACATTAATCAGTAATCTTTCATAATTCGCTTCATTACTACGATTAATTTCATATTTCATTAACAAAATACAATTTTAATTCGTTTTCTTCAGATTTTTAATAAAATAAATTAGTTTTCTTCAGTTTTTTAAAGAAACTAATATAATTCTAATGAAAATCTGAAGAAACTAATTTATTTATAAAAAAATCATGAAGAAATTTGTTATTATTAATTTCGTTATGAGTAAATTCGTATTAACGAATTTACTCAAATTCATTACTAATTTCTTCATAATCGGCTTATAATAAGCACTAAAATCTTATATATATAAAAATCAAATGATAGATTATAAATAAAA
The DNA here is from genome assembly GCF_050947405.1 of Trichoderma evansii. Lineage (NCBI taxonomy): Eukaryota > Fungi > Ascomycota > Sordariomycetes > Hypocreales > Hypocreaceae > Trichoderma > Trichoderma evansii. Next base: position 18,045 of record NW_028145138.1, read on the forward strand.
AAAAACATTAATTAGCTATAAATAACCCTAATTCCTACTAGATTTTTAATTTATTTGCAGTTTCTAATTAATTAAAAACACTTATTTTATATTTATTATTTATTATTAAAAATAAATTCTAATTATAAAAAAAATACTAATATTATTTCATTATCCCCTGCATAATCAGCTATAAACATTAAATCTAGCTCTTTTAATAGCTCTTATTTTATTATAAATGATTTTATTAACAATAGCCCTAATAAAGGCCTTAATAATTTTATTTATAATAAAAAAAATTATAAACTAGAAGAAAATAAAGATTTTAAAGTTTATATTTTTTATCATAACTTATTTATAAAAACCTTATTACCTATTAAACCTAATAAATATTAAAAAATAAAATTAAAATATATAACATAAGTTATTTTTATTTTTTATAGCTTTATTATAATAAATTTATTATAATAAAATTATATATTATAAATTATATATTTTTATTTATTTTATATACTAATTTTTTATTATATAACTGCAATTATAAAGTTAAAAATATAATTAAAGGCTTTAAATCCTCTAATTTAACTTGCCACTATTAAACTAGGCATCCTAAAATAACTTATAATAAAAAATCAGAAACACTAAAAAGGGGGAATAAGTTGTTTATATTATATATATATATTATTTATTTATTTATTTATTTATTTTATTATTATTATATTATATTATTATTATTTTATTTATTTATTTTATTATTATTATATTATATTATTATTATTTTATTTATTTATTAATAATTTATAAAAGCAGATATTATTCCTTTAAATCAAAACTCTTTATTTAATTTAAATACACAAATTAAATAACCTAAAATAAATTTATTAATTTTTAATAAGCAAAAGGCTGCTAATAAAATATTATTATTCTTAATTAATAATAATATTTCATTTAATACAGTTTCTTCTAATTCTTTTAATAAATTATTATTTTATTATAATAAATAAGTTATTTATTTTATTATATTTTATTTTATATATAATTTAAATACTATATATTAATTTTATTATCTATTAGCAGCTATTCTAATATTAATCAATTAAATATTCAAAATATATTAAAAGAAAATTATAATAAAGCTATATTAGATTTAAATCAGCAAATTGAAGCTAATTTAAAAACTAATAGCTGTTTTTCTATAACTTTTAACATTTAAACTTTAAATAATTAAAATTCCTATTTAAAAATAATTCTTATTTTTATTAATTCAAATTTTAAATTAAAATATAAGCTTATAAATATTTTATATTTTTTTATAAAACTATTAAAAATATAACTATTATTAATTTATTTATAAGATTTAATAAGCTTTCTAAAAGCTATACAGGAATATATATATACTAACGATTTAATATGGCCTTAAAATAATATCCTAATTTATTAAATATATAAAATATATTTAAGTATATTATTTATTTAATTTATTATATATATAATAAAATAACTAATAAATAACTAATATATTAGTATTACAAGAGATAATACCTATAATAATAATACATTTATAAATTCTTTTAAAAAAGCTTATAAAAAAGCTAATAAAAAAGAATTTAAAAATAATATTAGATATATAGCGCATATTATTAATTTAATTACACAAGATATATTAAAAGATTATATATCTAATAATAATTCGAATATATTATTATTAAAATATATAAATTTACATTTATATAATAATAATAATAAAAAAGAAAAAGATTTTACTAATATTAATTATAATAGTAAGTTATTTTATTATTTTATTAAAAAAACACTAATAACTAATAATAAATAGATTTAATTAATTAACTAAGACGAATTATAGCTTTAATTAAATATACCCTAGAGCTTAATAATTTATTAAGTGAAGGAATATTAAAAGTTAAAAAGGATAGAAAAATTCCTGCTAGTTATAATAAAGAAAAA